>NC_065448.1:84552219-84852219 GCF_917563875.1 Diabrotica virgifera virgifera
ACGATTAAAAAAAATTAGAATTTTTCAAATTTTCGTGAATTTCATTTTCTTTTGATAATAACTCCAAAAATACTCGATATACTTAAAAAATGGTAGAGAACAAAATTTTAGTTTTAACTTTATTTAAGCTTTTTCTTTTTTTAATATTTTTTTACGACAAAAAATAACCGAGATAGAAACATTTAAAACCTAAATTTTACTGCGAGAACCATGTAACCGGGGCCCTTTCACCTTGTATTAAAAAAAAATAAAGGATTTAGAAAATTATGTTTAATACAGTGTTATAGAACTTTTACTTAGCTTTGTAATGGTTTTTGGATAAATCTCATATTTAAAAATTTAACGGAGTTATTTTAAAAAAACCAATAACATTTTCTGTGAAAAAATTTTATAGCGGAGATTTTGTATGTATACAGGTTGTGGGAAGTCCAATTAGTCGTTTGTTGTAGGAGATACGAAAAAAGTTTATTTAGGTGAGATTGGGGCATAGATAATATCAGAATTTAAATACATTTCCAAATATACAGGGCCACCCATATTGACAGGGTGAAACAAAATTATCTTTTGTTTAATGGACCACCCTGTATATTTTTACATTTTTGGATTCTCCTCTATGTTTTATTTCTTAAAATATCAGGTTTTGTGATTTTATACGAAGTAGTTTAAAAGATAATTACGTTTTTATTTTCAAATTTCATAGCAATATTCACCCCCTGTATAATTGTAGTGATTTGACATCAGAAAATCAATTTATGTTCAAGTGATTTTTAATATAATCTATTATTGTTAAAAATTATGAATCTAGCAAAACGTTTAATTTTAGCTAATACAGGGTTGGTCGAAACTGAATGAGTGTTTTCTCAAAGTTTGAGAGTATGTGTTTTCTCAAACGGAGCAGCCTGTAATGCCTGTAATGAGCATTGTAGTGAAATGCTATTGTATGGCACTTTATTATTTCCCACCCTGCCAGTGAGAACTGAATTTATTTTTGAAATCCCTAACTTTATGTCTTTAATTATTTTAAATATTGTAAACGATTAAAAAACAATCAAATTAAATTGAAATGAATAACCAGTGTATATCTTCCACATTTACTTCATATTTAACGTAGCCTGTACCATAACATTGCACAGATTATTATCCCTGTATAGCAACGATATACCATGAATGTGAATTCATACTTGAGAAATGTCCTATATCCAGTCTCACAAAAAAAGGGATTCCTCAAACATAATATATATGCAGACAAAACCAGCCAAAGTGATTTGCGATATCTAATTAAAGGCCCTACCAAGTTGGTTTTGTTGAATATAGCATGGAAGCACGACGATACTTTAGTGATAAGCGTATTTTTCGTAGTAGCTATAGTATGTTGTTTTATATTATGTATTACCTATATTAAATTAGTTTTAGTATGTTTCGTTTATCTAAAAAAATGTAAAACAAACAAAAATTCTGTTTTTCTTGTAGTTGTTTTTTCGTATAGATATTGTTTTATATTGTAGTAAATTGAATTTAGTTTTAGTATGTTCCGTTTGTTTGTAGAATTATATTTAATTAGATTTGCTTTAATTACTAAAATAAATAAATTTTCAGTAGTAATTGCACAAGAGCTCTGAAATTATTGAATTTTTCCCGAGTGACACTTTGACAGTTTTAATTTCACGAGCCGAAGGCGAGTGAAATTATGTCAAAGTGTCACGAGAGCAAAAATTCTATATTAATTTCAGAGGTCGAGTGCAATTTGTTGCGATTATTTCATGAATAAAACTGTTCAAAACCAAAATTTTATTGTAATTTATTTATGTAAGTACCATTAAACACACAGTTTTTATAAATATTTGACGATTGAAAGTCATCACTTTTATAATTTTTAAAACATTAATTGTCATTAATGTCACTGAATGTATTTTTTCGTAGCAACGAAGTGCATCTGACGTAATATACTTAACGACGGGAGATTATCAAAAATTATCGATTTAATTCAGATTTCTGTAGCTTTCTATTGGTCAGAATCTCCTATGAATGAAATAATCAATTATATTTTATGTATTTGTGGAAAAGAAAACCTAGCATTAGCGGCCACATTTCTATAACGGCCAATTGTTTTCTATTTTTAGTGGCCGTTATTGTCAGGTTTTACTGTACCAATAATATTTTATTAAATTATGAAATATTATTTAAATAAAAAATTTATAAACTTGATAAAAGAAAGTTTGCTTAGAATTTACTCCTCTAATTATGGGGTTATTTTTAATAAAATAGTGTTCACCCATGAGAAGGGGTAACATCCACCCCCAGGATAAAAGCGCAAGTTGGTACCACATCATTTTTGTTTCTTGAGGTATCCTCTAACTACTTACCAATTTTCATGAAAATTGATGGAGGTTCAACGAAATCAGGGGTGAAAACCTTCAGTGACTGCCTTTTTGGAAATATAAAAGATTAATTTTTTTCGTGATTGTCGATTTGCTAACTTTCTGATTTTTGGTTGCTATAAGGTTTAAAAAATTAATAAAAATTATAAATCATGCACATAAATGTAAAAAAATATTTATTTTACTTAATTAAACGAGATTGCTTGAGCCAGAATGCTGAAATCTGCATTTTTATCATTAAAAAAAAAAGGTGGATTTCACCCCTAACATGCACGAAGCGCAACTTGGTGCCATATCACTTTTGTTTTTTGAAGTATCCTCTAACTAATCAACAATTTTCATGAAAATCGATGAAGGTTCAAAGAAATCGTGGGTGAAAACATTCAGTGACTACACTTTCAGAAATATAGAAGAATAAGGTTTTCGTGATTTTCGACTTGTTAATTTTCGGATTTTTGGTTGCTATAAGGTTTGAAAAATTAAAAAAAATGTAATTCATGCACAAAAATATAAAAAAAAATATTTATTTTTCTTAATTAAACGAGATTACTTGCGCCATAATGCGGAAATCTGCATTTTTTACAATTTAAAAAGTAGGGGTGTATTACACCCCTAAAATGCAAAAGCGCAAGTTGGCACTATGTCACCTTTGTTCCTTGAGGTATCCTCTAACTACTTACCGATTTTCATGAAAATCGATGAAGGTTCAACAAAATAGGAAGTGAAAACTTACAGTGACTGCACTTTCAGAAATCTAAAAAATAATTTTTAAAAAAGGGGTGCATTTCACCCCTAAAATGCAAAAAGCGCAAGTTGGCACTATGTCACCTTTGTTCCTTGAGGTATCCTTTAACCACTCACCAATTTTTATGAAAATCGATGGAGGTTCAACGAAATCTGAGGTAATAACTCATATCCACCTTCATTGACTCCACTAATTAAAAACGTGGTACTTTCTAACTCGCGGAAAATGTTAGAGAATTCATCGTATTAATCAACCCCGCGGTAATCAAGGTGAATTTCGCCATTTATTCAAAGAGCTACAGGAGGATCCCGTCAAATTAAAAGCATATTTCAGGGTGAAAATGGAGACTTTTGACTACCTACTCGAAAAAATCCAAAACAAATAATTAATAATTGGCCAAGACATGGAAAAATTTCAACAATAACCCCATCTTACCTGCTGAATGTCTTAAGGCGAAGATAGATATGCGCGCCTTGTGAGGCGCAGTTATTGTTCGTTAAAATTTTTCATTTTGACGAACCTTACACGATCCAGAGGAAACTTACGAACATTTAGTAATTGTCGATAATCATGTCTCTGTACGTGAATTTACAAAAGCTATACTAATTCAGTCACGGGAGCGACTGAATTCGAGTAGGTTTTGTATGCAGAATATTAGTATATTCTATACTATTACGGTCCACAAATTAACTATAGTGGTGTAGAATTTGTAAGCGAAATTTTTGATTATTGAGTAAATGTCTATACTGTTTTAGTCATGTAAGTAAAACTAATCAAGTATTTACTTAAGTGGATTTATTATTATATCATAAAATTTAGATATATTTTGAAAATTAAAATGAATAATATATATTTGGATATGATTAAAAATAAAAAAAAAATGAATTACAACTACTAATGTACGAGTATATACAGTATGTCCCTGTAAGTTGGAACCATATGGAAAACTTTTTTATTATTGATTTTACGAAAAATAGTTATTCTGCATAAAAAGTTCTGTGTGGTCTAAAACCCCAGATACAATCATCTGATATCAAGTTTTATCAATAGGATATGAGGAATGTCAAAAAATATGAATTTATCTCAAGAGTAAAGTAGGTACCTTTATATTTTCACAAGATTGAAAATTATTATTACGAAAATTTGTTTGGACTTAAAAATAATGTTCTAATATTCAATAACATTCTTCTAATTGAAAGAGAAATTGAATTTTTTTCTCAAATACAGATACCCAACATCATTTTTATTATTTATAATAACCCCTATAAGTTTTACGAAAAAAAAATTATTCATTATAAAAAGTTTTGTATGGTCTGGAAACTAAGATACAACAATAATTTATCAAATTGTATCAATTGTATACGAGGTTTGTCAAAAAATATGAATATCGTTCAAGAGTAAAGTACCTTTATAGTTCACAATATTTCAATTGAAAATATGTAATTGTATACTCATACATTTTTTTAATTGTGAACAACTTTTTATAATAAAATTTTTCAATATTGTGCAAAATAAAGGTACCTACTTTACTCTTGAGCGAAATTTATTTTTTGACATACCTCGTACAAAATTGATAAAATATGAAATATGTATTATGATTGACGCTTATTTTGTAGAACGTGCAAAACTTTTTATATAAAGTATAACTTTTTTTTGGTATAATTAATAATTTCGGAGTTATCATAATTAAATAAAAATGATGTTTTGTACCTTAAAAAAAAATTTAATTAGAAGAATGTAATTGCGCATTAGAACATAATTTTTAATTCCAAACAAATTTCGATAATAACAATTTTCAATATTGTGGAATATAAAGGTGCTTTACTCTTGAGAGAAAATCATATTTTTTGACATACTTACCACGTATACTTACTATTAATAAAATTTGATATATGATGAATGTATCTTAGTATTTATATAAAAGTATAAATCTTTATTTATACGTCCATGACTGAAACAGTATAGACATTTACTCAATAATAATCAAAAATTTCGCTTACAAATCCTATACCAATACAGTTAATTTGTGGACCGTAATAGTATAGAATATAGAATATGTAACTAATATTCTGCATACAAAACCTACTGGAATTCAGTCGCCCCCATGACTGAATTAGTATAGCTTTTATAAATTAATGTCTCTGTACTGTACTTCTACTACATCTTATTTTGGTATTGTTCTGAAACTATTTTCTTGTGGCATCTTGTGCAATTTACTATTTTATGTGGAATAAGTCACAATTTGAGTTTGAATGAAGTTTATTTGACGTTCCAAATAAACAGTAAAAAATTATCTAATAAAATATTTCAAACGTTTCGTGTTGATTTTGAGAGTAAACTAAATGTAAGACCAAATGTTTACCTTGTCGAGATCGTATCATGAGGTTTTTTCCTCGTTATTTACTACGGGATCACTAAAAGATTTTACTGTAATCATTTATGATCTTTCTGATATTCTGATTTTCTTTCTTCTGACTTTCGGATATTCTTAAGTTAAAGTTGGTTTCATGTTATCGAATGAACTAGCATCTTCCAATAAAGTCAACCCTTTCGCGTTTCTGCTCTCCTGATATAAAATCGTAAAAATTCTCGAATTTTAAGTGATTTTTTTAGTCCTGAACATTTCAGGGACTACCTTTTTCGCTTTCCGGTGACACAATTATAATATATGTGCTTGTTCCAACTACGTCGCTTCACCAGAAACAAAATTAGAACTATAGGTTCTTCCAAGTTGTGCGTTACCTTTTTCGCTTTTCAGTGACCCCTTTTGTTATATATCTGCTTGTTCCAACTGCGTTGCTTTACCAGAAACGAAGTTAGAAAACTATAGGTTCTTCCAAGTTGTGCGTTACCTTTTTCGCTCTCCGGTGGCACAATTATAATATATCTGCTTGTTTCAACTGCGTTGCTTCACCAGAAACAAAGTTAGATAACTATAGGTTCTTCCAAGTTGTTCGTTACCTTTTTCGCTTTCCGGTGACACCATTATAATATATTTGCTTGTTCCAACTGCGTTGCTTCACCAGAAACCAAGTTGGAAATCTATAGGTTCTTCCAAGTTGTGCGTTACGTTTTTCACTTTTCGGTGACACAATTATAATATATCTGCTTGTTCAACTCCGTTGCTTCACCAGAAACGAAGTTAGAAAACTATAGGCTCTTCCAAGTTGTTCGTTACCTTTTTCGCTTTCTGGTGACACAATTATAATATATCTGCTTGTTTCAACTCCGTTGCTTCACCAGAAACGAAGGTAGAAAACTATAGGCTCTTCCAAGTTGTTCGTTACCTTTTTCGCTTTCCGATGACACAATTATAATATATCTGCTTGTTCCAACTGCGTTGCGTCACCAGAAACCAAGTTGGAAATCTATAGGTTCTTCCAAGTTGTGCGTTACCTTTTTCGCTTTCCGGTGACACAATTATAATATATCTGCTTGTTCCAACTCGGTTGCTTCACCATAAACGAAGTTAAATTTTTAATTTATGAATGTTTTTTTATATTGATAACGATTTCCGAAGTGAAAGTCGAAACATCAAGTAAACTTGATTTCAAACTCGAATTGTGGCTTATGCCCAAATAAAATAGTAAATCTTATTTTGTATTTCTTATGTCGGTAAGAAGACAACAATGAAATGACCTTTTTTTACATTGGTCCGCATGTATATTTTTTATTTCAGCTTCGAGATGGATGACGTAAGTCTTCGGTTTACGAAATAATGAATTTATTCCATTTGGTTTTGCCACACTGTAGAACTAATAATAATTATTAAGTTACATAATATTTAATTATAGAATTGCATAAAGTTATAAATTTAAAAAGTCATCGTCGTCATCTGAATAGGGAATCTTTCTGATCCAATAACAGCTTTCTTTGAAACACTTCCAGCTATCAGGACATCGAGATTCATTTTTCGGAAAAATAACAAAGAGTGCGAGCGGAGAAATCAAACTTGTTTGGTTTCGCCGGTTTGCTCTTTGCTAGCACCCTAGCACTCTGTGTACCTCCGTTTCTCAGTAGTAGTTTGATTTCACCGCTTTGCTCTTTGCTCGCACTCTTTCTTCGCTCCACTCTGAACGCGGCCTAACAAGATCAGACTTGTGTAGATATCATATGAAGGGTACAGGGGAAAAAGGAGGAAGGTCAGAAATTTAAATTTTTTGTTTTAATAATTCATTAGATATGGTATATTCTTTACTTTACTATACATAAATAACACGGGTTAAAAATGGATTGTGTCATGAGATAACAAAAATAATAAAATACCTATACAGAAGAAGAAGGGGGAATGTCTCGGTGTTACCAGTTAAGAAGGGGGAATGTCAGTTGTGAATCACGCAGAAATAAGTTAAAACATTTTTATTGTTACACATTGTTTTCGTGTGTAACCACAGAGTATACATACCAAACATATGATTAAAAAAAATTTAAAGCACTCATGGGAGTGCCGAGAGAAGTAAAAACTTCTAATAGTATCTAAATTACGAGCTCAATGCTTTTTCCCCGTCCAAAAAGAAGTGCTATACCTATATTATATACGCGTTGCGTACGTTCTATGCTATTTATGCATACATATATATACATAATATATATATATATATATATATATATATATATATATATATATATATATATATATATATATATATATATATATATATATATATATATTTAAAAAACAAAAAAAAAGAAGTCAATCTTTGAACACACTCAGTGATCAAAAGATACAAAGTTGGTTCACCGACCAATCGTAACAAAATCAAACAAATGAAATAGAGAATGTGGAAAAATCCCCTTACGAATGACTCACACATCCACTATTTATAGTGGATGTGTGAGTCATTCGTAAGGGGATTTTTCCACATTCTCTATTTCATTTGTTTGATATATATATATATATATATATATATATATATATATATATATATATATAGGGTGAGGCAGATAAAGGGCCTATTAGAAATATCTCGAGAACTAAAGGCAACTGAATTATGAAAATTGGAATAAGGGGGTTTTGAAGCCTGATCTATTTAATGAAAATATTTTCATCGATTTGGTACTTCCGGTTATACCGGAAGTTGCTTATAACTTCGTTTTTTTAAATGGGACACCCTGTATATTTTTACATTTTTGGATTCTCCTCGATTTCTTCTTTCTTAAAATATAAGGTTTTACATTATACAGGGTAGGTTAAAAGATAATTTACGTTTTCTTATTAATTTCGTAGTAATATTCACACCCTGTAGGATTGTAGTAGTTTGACATAATAAACTCTATTTATGTTCAAAGGATTTTTAATATAGTCTACTTTTGTTAACAATTATTAGTGTAGCTAAATTTTTAATTTTAGTATACAGGGTGGGTCGAAACTCGGAATGAGTATTTTCTGAGTTTTCTTAAATGGAACACCCTATATTTTAGTATTGTAATGAAATGATATTCCATGGTACTTTTTTACTTCTTAAGCATTCCCTATACCTAACTGCTTTAATTTGTGCTTAATTGTTAATCGCACCAACAATCTTAACTTCGATGGTATTTTGATAGTTCAACCATTATTGACAATTTTAAGTGTAAGTCTAGATTAATATGTATTTATTTCCAAAAAATTATTTGTTACTGAATATTTTCACGGCCAACCTAATACAATGTCACCTATTTTGTGTTGCAATTAATGTTTGACTTAAATCACCAATAACTCACGAATTAAAGCAGTTAGGTATAGGGAATGCTTAATAAATTAAAAAGTACCATAAAATAACATTTCATTACAATACTAAAATACAGGGTGTTCCATTTAAGAAAACTAAGAAAATACTCATTCCGAGTTTCGGCCAACCCTGTATACTAAAATGAAAAATTAAACTATACTAATAACTCTTAACAATAGTAGACTATATTAAAAATCATTTGAACATTAGTAGAGCTTATTATGTCAAACTACTACAATCCTACAGGATGTGAATATTGTTACGAAATTAATAAGAAAACGTAATTATCTTTTAACCTACCCTGTATAATATTACAAAAACTTATATTTTAAGAAAGAAGAAATCGAGGAGAATCCAAAAATGTAAAAATATATAGGGTGTCCTATTTAAAAATACGAAGTTACAATCAACTTCCGGTATAACCGGAAGTAGCAAAGAGACCAAAATATTTTCATTAAATAGTTTATACCTCAAAACCCTTGTATATAGTCTGTTCGCTAAACTCAGACGCAACTTTCTAGATATGTTAGTCGGTAATTTTGCCAATTTTATTAAAATTGGCAAAAAATAATTACTAAATAGTTAATAATCACTAAATAGTTAGTAATTTTGCAAATTTTTGCAAAATTGGCAAAAAACAAAAAAATTATCGACTAAAATATATAGCTAGTTGCGTCTGAGTTTAGCGAACCGACTATACCAATTTTCATTATTCTGTTAGCTTTAGTTCTCGAGATATTTCTAATAGGCCCTTTATCTGCCTCACCCTGTATATAGACGTACGAAATTTAGTTCGGCAAAGTGATGACGGTCGCAAACACAATATTTTTCCCTATCTAAAAAGTGCAACACGTTCCTAAAAAAGTTTTCACTTCACAAATTTATTTCGTCGAAGCAATGAAGGTCGCTAGTTTAATACTTTTTCCCCATCTAAAAAGTGCACAACGTCCCTAAAGAAGTTTTCATTTCAAAAATTTATTTTGTCGAAGCCATGACGGTCGCGAGGACGGTCGCTAATTCAATACTGTTTCTCCATCTAAAAAGAGCACGACGTCTCTAAAGAAGTTTTCACTTCAAAAATTTATTTCGTTAAAGCAATGACGGTTGCTAATTTAATACTTTTTCCCCATCGAAAAAGTGCAAACGACTCTAAAACAGTTTTCACTTAAATAATTAGTTCGTCGAAGCAATGACGGTCGCTAATTCAATACTTTTTCCCCATCTAAAAAGGGCACAACGTCCCTAAAGAAGTTTTCACTTCAAAAATTTATTTTCGTCGAAGCCATGACGGTCGCGAGGACGGTCGCTAATTCAATACTGTTTCTCCATCTAAAAAGAGCACGACGTCTCTAAAGAAGTTTTCACTTCAAAAATTTATTTCGTTAAAGCAATGACGGTCGCTAATTTAATACTTTTTCCCCATCGAAAAAGTGCAAACGACTCTAAAACAGTTTTCACTTAAATAATTAGTTCGTCGAAGCAATGACGGTCGCTAATTCAATACTTTTTCCCCATCTAAAAAGGGCACAACGTCCCTAAAGAAGTTTTCACTTCAAAAATTTATTTTCGTCGAAGCAATGACGGTCGCTAATTCAACACTTTTGCCCCATTTAAAAAGGGCAAAACGTCCCTAAGAAAGTTTTCACTTCAAAACATTATTTCGTCAAAGTAATGACGGTCGCGATGACGGTCACTAATTCAATACTTCTTCCCCATCTAAAAAGTGCACAACGTCACTAAAGAAACAAGTGTTCGCTTCAAAAATTTATTTCGTCGAAGCAATGACAGTCGCTAATTCAATACTTTTTCCCCATCTAAAAAGTGCACAACGTCCCTAAAGAAGTTTTCACTTTAAAAATACCATATATAACAAAACATTCATTAATATTAGTCTTATAACTTTGAAAATGCTCTCCTGAAAAAAATCAACAAAAGTGACATTCCTCCTTTTTCCCTTGTACCCTTCATATTGTATCAAAATTAACGAACTTGTGTAGATTTCATTTTCACAATTTTAGCAAAATCTAGTAAACTATATAGCCATACGTAGGTTTTGGATAATGCTTTTAGGACAGATATCAAAAATCTAAAATTTTATACTTTGGACTTATGCATTTTTCACAGTAAGCCAATGATATCCCGATGTACATAGAAAATTAGGGTCATGAAATCATTACAAATTTTTATAAAAAAAAAGCTAGGTATAGGCACATAAACATCCAAAATTTAAGAAATAAAGCATATTATGGAATATTGGACATGTACCATGTCCGAAATATTTATTTACAAAATTTATAAGTACAGCAAATACAAAAATATTAATTTGTTAGGACAGTCTAACTATCATTTGCTAAATAAATTAGGTACAATGCTTTAAAATTTACACAATGTGAAGCTAGGAATTTTCAATTTTCTCAATATGTGCAATTATTATAGGGTGCTAATATTAATATTTTGTACTTCACTATTAATAAATTGAATTACAGAAGCGCTTAGGGTAGATGTAATATTTTTTTCCTAATGCAAGATTTTAATTAATGCCACACATACTTTCTGCATACTTACGTATCACATTTTTTTTTATAGATAAAGTCTTTAAAATTTGCAATAAATATTTTTTATCATTATCAAACATGTAATCTGGAATAGTAACTTTAATATTATTGGCACAAGGAGCTTTATTTAATTATCTATTATGAAAAGGCACACTGTCCATAACAATTACACTATTTGGTTGTATATTTGGGATATAAAAATCGTTTTGGGGATTGGAATGTCCTAGTAGGATCTAATAATATTGGAAAGGAACATGTAATGGGGAATCATGGCATGGGACAAAGGAATGACAATGGCACAAGATTAATAGAACTTTGCTAAACAAATCATTTGAGGATCCATCCATCCATCCAATGGCACTACAGCCCAAATCGAGCCTTGGCCTCCTTCAATAAGCTTCTCCAATCATTTCGATTTACCGCTGTTCTTTTCCATGAACGCGTTCCCAGGAAGTTCCTGGCATCCTCATCGACTTCGTCTTCCCATCTCTTTTTAGGTCTTCCAACCGGTCTTCTTCCCTGCATTCTTGCATTCAGCAATTTTCTGGGGATTCTATTCTCATGCATGCGGACCACGCGCCCTGCCCACCGTAATCTCTGTAGTTTAGTGTGTTGGGCTAGAGTTGGTTCGCTATATTGCTCGTATATTTCTCTATTATACCTAATTCGCCAGTTGTTATTTTCCCTTATTGGGCCCAGTATCCTACGTAATACTTTTCTTTCAAACATATCTAATGCATTGGCAGATTTCTGTGTCACCACCCATGTTTCGCAGCCATAACTTACTATGGGCCTGATTATTGTTTTATATACCCGGAGTTTTGTTTTCCGGTGTACGTCTCGCGATTTGAATATGTGGCCCATCGCGAAATATGCTTTATTTGCCAGCACAAGCCTTCTATTTATTTCCGGTTCTTCTTCACTGCTTGCAACCAGATCCATTCCTAGGTACGTGAATCTATTCACATGTTCTATATCGTCAATAAAGTGTTGTTGCGCCGGTCTATTTGATCTGGTTTGTATGAGTAGTTTTGTTTTATTTGTGTTTATTGCTAGCTCTACTGCTTCTGCACTCTGTTTCAACTCAACGTAGGTTTCTTCCGCTGCATTCATTGTTCTGCTCATTATGTTTATATCATCCGCGTATGCTGCTAATTGGGTAGATTTGTTTGTAAGTATGTTATTTCCGCTTACCGTCAACCGTCTAATTACATATTCAAGAACAAGATTAAAAAGCGTTGGAGCCAGTCCGTCGCCTTGTTTCAGTCCTTGCGTTATCGTAAACGCATCAGTGATCTGTCCTTGAATACATACTTGTGCTTCTGTTTCTGTCATTGTCATTTGCACTAGTCGTATTAATTTTGATGGTATGCCAAATTCTTCCAATATATTAGGTAGAATTGTTCTATCTATTGAATCATAGGCTTGTTTAAAATCTACAAAGAGATTGTAAACGTCCATGTCATATTCCCATGCTTTGGCTAGTATTTGTTTAACTGTAAATAGTTGGTCAATGGTAGATCTATTTTGCCTAAACCCTGCTTGATATTCCCCGATGATTTTTTCCGTGAGAGGTTGAAGTCTTCGATTAAGGATGTTTGTGAATATTTTGTATCCCGAACAAAGTAAAGAGATGCCTCTATAATTCTGACACAACAGTTTATCTCCTTTTTTATGAATCATTTGAGGATAGGGGTACATTATTCCAACATAAAGATACCCATAAAACAACATCCATGGACGTCACCAGGAGGGAAATTTAAGAACCAAATTGACCACATTCTCATTGAAAAGAAGTGGAAAAATTCCTTACAAGATGTGAGAGCAATGAGAAGAGCCAACTGTGCATCAGACCATGAATCAGTGAGAGCAAAATAAAAATTAGCCTCAGAGCTAGTTATAAATCAAACAAAAAAATAAAAAATTCAATACAAATAAATTAAGAGACTTCAGCATAACCAATAAATACCAAGAATTGTTAAAGAGGCATGTGTGAAACTTAGAACAAGTAGGAAAATCTAGCATTGTAGGTACCTATATAGTGACTACATAAAAAGGCGTTCATGAAAGCAGGGAAAGAGATATTAGGGAATAAGGGGAAAGCTGATCAACCATGGATAACGCTGGAAACTAAAACAAAAATCAAGGAAAGAAGAGCAATCAAAACCGAATTGATTAGAACAACAAGCCCAATAAAACGAAAAGAAATACAGGGAAAATACTTCTTTTTCTACGGCACTACAGCCCAAATTGAGCCTTGGGCTCCTTTATTTTTTGCCTCCACCCTTGCTTGTCTGTGGCTGCTCTTTTCCATATACGGACTCCTAAAAGGGCTTGTGCGTCGCTGTTTACTGTGTCTTCCCAGCGCTTTCTTGGCTTTCCAACCGGTCTCTTTTCCTGCATTCTAGCATTCAGTGCTCTTTTTGGTAGCCTATCCTCTCCCATTCTAATCACATGTCCGGCCCATTGCAATCTTTGTATTCTAATGAAGTCGTGACAGAGGGGTGTTCCCTTATAGAGTTGATACTGTTGAGCTGATACACAGAAAATACCCAGAAAAAAATAAAGAAGTTAAAAAACAAGCCAGAACAGATAAAAAGCTGTAAATGGAACAAATGGCAGCAAAAGCAGAGGAAGCAGCGAGAATACATGACACAAGGACACAAACTAATAAGAAAAGAAGGAGAAACACTCATAACTCAAAAAGAAATCGCACAAAGATGGACACAGTTCTTCGCAGAACTCTGAAGAAATTGAATTACAAATACAGTGGAAGAAGCTGAGAGAAACGAAACATTAGAAAAGATGAATTTACGAAGGATGAAATAAGATATGCTATAAATCTTTTAAAAAACGACAAAGCGGCTGGTGTTGATGGAATTCCTGCAGTAGTACATTCTTTCACGGTTTTTGCCCTAAATTTTAAAGAACCGCTTGGATTGACATGAAATTTGGCACACGCATAGCTTACATGTCAAAGAAAAAAAAGTGATATTGTGCCGATGTGTGCTTTTGCCCTGGGGGTGAAAAAATATATGTCCAAAATAATTCCGAAAATGGATAAACTGACTAATTTTAAGTAACTTTTGTTCTATAGAGCTTTTTCGCCAAGTCAACACTTTTCGAGTTATTTGCGAGTGAATATGTTCATTTTTCAACAAAAGAACTACATTTTTAGACGGTTTTTCGCAAATAACTAAAAAAGTCAGTATTTTGTCGAAAAAAACGTTCTTACCAAAAATATAGCCTGTAAAACAGTAAAAAAATGGTGTACGCGTTAGGTCTCTGGACCTCGTAGAACCAGAGTTATAGCCAATGAAAAATAGATTCACATTCACCAAATTTCAACTAGAATATTTCGAAGTGACATATCCAAAAAATTAAGCACTTTTTGGGGAAAACTTAATTTTTAACTTTTTTAAAGTGTTTAAGAAAATCTTTATTTCTGTTTTTATAAAAAGTTTCTAACATTAAATTTAAGCAAGTTACGCTCAAAATAAAGTTGGTCCCTTTTGTTTTGGCAAAAAAAAATCGGGAAGACCACGCCCTAATTAGCAACTTAAAGGCTGATTCTCATTAGCATGCAAGGCAAGTGCTCGGTAAGGGCAAGGCATCGGCTCGGCAAGATACATTTTACATAAAATCTTGTGCACTTCACGGGATGTAATTCACACTATGCGTGCCAGGCACCGGCAAGCGACGGGCTTTGCATGCCACGTTCTTTTCGAAACAATCTTTGCCGAGCATGTGCCTTGCCGTTGGCGGTCCGGTTCCTTGCACGTCTAATAAGAATCGGGTTTAAATGAAATTAATCGTTACCGCTCCACAAATTATATGTTGTGTTTATATCATCTGTAAGTTTCATCGATTCAAAGTGCTTATTTTTGAAAAAAATTGTTTTCAAAGTAAAATTTTTAAAAATTTTAATTTTGAAAAATATGCTTTTTTTCAAAATAACTTAAAAATTGTTAGAGATACCAAAAATCTCCAAAAACAAAAAAGTCAGCACTGCTTCTCTGAATACCATGTATTTTTTTGTTTTTCTGTTAGACAAAATTGATTAAGATTTGGTGTTTCTAAATTTGCATACATTCGTGATCAGTGACTCGTTTAACCCCTTTTAACTACAGCCCTTTGAAAAATAATGACTTTGAACCGATGAAACTTACAGATCATATAAACAATACATACACGAGTCAAGAAACTTAACGATTAAGTTCATTTGAGATACTAATTAGGGGGCGATTTTCCCGATTTTTTTACCAAAAAAAGGGACTAACTTTATTTTGAGCGTAACTTGTTTACTTTTGATGCTAGAAATTTATTTTTAAAAACAAAAATGAAGCTTTTTTTTAAACACTTTCAATAAGTTCTAATGAGTTTTCCCGAAATGTGCTTCATTTTTGGTTATTTCACGTTAAAGTATTCGATTTGGAATTTGACGAATATGAACCTATTTTTAATTAGCTATAACTCTGGTTCTACTAGGTATGAGACGTGATATATACACCATTTTTTTTAAATTTTTTACAGGCTATATTTTTGTTCAGAATGTTTTTCGACAAAATACTTACTATTTGAGTTATTGGCGAAAAACCGTCTAAAAGCGTGGTTATTTTGTTGAAAAAATGAACATATTCACTGGTAAATAACTCGAAAATTATTGACTTGGTGAAAAAACTCTATAGCACAAAAGTTACTTAAAATTAGTCAGTTTATCCATTTCCGGACTTACTTTGGACGAATATTTTTTCACCCCTAAGTGGGGGGTGAAAACCACCCCCGGGGCAAAAGCACATATCGGCACGATATCACTTTTTTTTCTTTGACTTGTTAGCTATGTGTATGCCAAATTTCATGTCAATCCAAGCGGTTCCTTAAAATTTAGAGGTTTTGCAATATTTTACCGTTAAATAACGTACTACAGAACTGATAAAATCACACTTAAACTTCTCAGTGGACATGTACTACTTACTATTCAAAAAAATTTGGATCAAGGAAAAGATACCAAAAGATTGGGATGAAGGAGTGTAAAGCTACCAAAGAAAGGAAATCTCACACTATGAGAAAACTGGAGACCAATCACTCTTCTCGCTGTAGCGACCAAAATAATGGCCAGGATAATATTGGAGAGAATTAAAGATCTGATCAATGAAAAATTAAGAATTAACTACATACTGTGGGCTAATTAGCAAAATGCATGGAAAAGTTATTTACCAGCAATGTTATTGCTGGAATCGAATTATAAGATCCTATATATTAATAATATAGGTATGCAAAGTCCGCAGATAGTGTGCTACTTTTTTTATAAACAAAATGGCGCCGACAAATCGTGTTTTTTTCAATTATTGCTCTATAACTCCGAAGATTTTAACTTTATAACAAAAACACCCATATAAAAATTCACCCGCAATTTTCCTCGGAAAATGCGGGTTTTCCCAACAAAATCTCTAATTTTCAAATAAAGTTTTAGGTAAGTAATTATTTATCAATAATTAAATAACTTAGTGACATAAAAGCTTTCTTGGTATAGATTGTAATTCCAGAAGCCGGTGAAAATTAAACGAATATTTTAGCAACAATTCAATTGTTAATTAACAATTTACGATCGCAATAATAACCAAAATAATCATGATACATTGATCAAACTTATATATTATAAAGATGAGATGCTTATTTAATATTTTATTGACAAAATATAAATTTTTCGTTTTTTTTGCATAATCTATAAATTTTGAATAAAAAAATAGTTATAATACTCTGGTCTAATTAGCAAAGTACAAGGAAAGGTTATTTACCAGAAATTTTATTGCTGGAATCGAATATCTACTATGATCCTATATATTAATAATATAGGTACGTCAAGTCCGCAGATAGTGTGCTACTTTTTTATTAACAAAATGGCGCCCCCAAATCGTGTTTTTCAATAAATTTTCAAATTAATTTTTTGAGCAAGTAATTATTTATCAATAATTAAATAACTTGGTGAAATAAAAGCTTTCTTGGTATAGATTATAATTGCAGAAGCCGATGAAAATTAAACAAATATTTTAGCAACAATTCAATTGTTAATTAACAATTTACAGTCGCAATAACAACCAAAATAATCATGAGACATTGATCAAACTTAGAAAGATTATAAAGATGAGATTCCTATTTGATATTTTGTCGACAAAATATACAATTTTTTTTGCATAATCTTTAAATGTTTAAAAAAAATAGTTATAAACAAATTAACATTTCTCAGAAATTCTTTATTATATTCTAATTTAAAAAAATACTTAAAATGCGTATTTCAAAGGTCTAGAAAATAAACTCTTTAAAACTGTTTTCCAATCATTTGCAAAAAAGTTATGAAACAGCAAAGTAAATATACGATTTCTCCGTTGTTTATAATTTGTTTTAATTGTTTCAAAGCTTAAAAGTTTGTCTGTGGTACAATCTAATTACTCATAAAGAATATCAAATATTAGTTCAATGGTTATATTTTAATCAAAGATTAAGATATTTTTTTTTTATTTTTATCGCGGAAGTAGGCTTGATACAGAGCCGGAGCTAAATTGTTCACTCGATGCGAGTGAACGCTATTATTATGTACGCTGACACGCAGCGTACATAATAATATAATTTTATTTATTAACTATACGTCGCGCGGCGGTCGTCGCTTCGAGTGAAAATTTTAGCTACAGTACTGTATTAGTCTACTTTCGCGCGTGTAAATTACAAAAAAATATATTTATAATCTTTAATTAAAATATAACCATTAAACTAATAATCGATATTTTTTTTAAATAATTAGCTTGTACTTTAAACTCACTTTTACGCTTTGAAAGAATTAAAAAAATTATAAACAACGTAGTAATCGTATGTTTACTTTGCTGTTTCATAACTTTTTTGCAAAATGGTTGCAAAAAAGTTTTAAAGCATTCATTTTCAAGATCTTTGAAATACGCATTTTAACTATTTTATTAGAATATAATAAAAACTTTCTGAGAAATAAACATTTAAAGATTATGAAAAAAAATAAAAAATTTATATTTTGTCGACAAAATATTAAATAGGCGTCTCATCTTTATAAGATTTCAAAGTTTGATGAGTGTATCATAATTATTTTGGTTATTATTGCGGTTGTAAATTAATAATTAACAATTGAATTGTTGCTAAAATATTCGTTCAATTTTCACCAGCTTCTGGAACTATAATCTAAAACTTTATTTGAAAATTAAAGATATTGTTGGGAAAACCCGCATTTTCCGAGGAAAATTTTCGTCGGAGCAGATCGGGAAAAACATATCTCTATGCAGAATTTAATTGCGGTGAATTTTTATTTGAGTGTTTTTGTTGTAAAGTTAAAATCTTCGGAGTTATAAAGCAATAATTGAAAAAACACGATTTTCGGGCTCCATTTTGTTTATAAAAAAAGTAGCACACTATCTGCGGACTTTGCATACCTATATTATTAATATATATGTTACAGTAAAAACTCGATTTCAGTTAAAACCCGAATTTACTAGGAAAAACTAGTTTTAACTGTGGGCTTTAGACAATTCTAGTTTTAACTAGTGAAAACTAGTACTATCAAATATTTTTAGTTAATTATAGTTGAGACTAAGCATATTTCAGTAAAAACTAGTTTTTACCAAACTTTTCAGTAATTTCCAGATTCAACGAAAACTCGGTAAATAATTTGCTACCCCGGTTGTTTGCAAATAATTTCTCTAAAACGTAAAATACTCTGTACAAGATCGTAAACGTAAAAAACTCAAATCTTTTTGACCACGTTGTTGTGTTATAGTCTTGCATCCAGGCTGCTAACATTTTCTTGATATCTTGGTTAGCTCGCTCGACTGAACCTTGACTCTGGCTGTGCATTGGTTTTCCATCAACTATTTTTTTCTCAGGCCAGTATGACCTCATTTATAACTGAATTACCGAACTCTCGGCCAAATGTATGGTGCGCCAAAAGTCAAGAATATATCCGTTAATAAAATTGATAAGCAAATTCTTCCGCCCTCTTACGTTGTAATGGTCTCAACAAAACAAATTTTGTTAAATGGTCTTGATAAACCATAATAAACTTATAGCCGTGATCCTCTTGTGATTGTGTATCGATCAAATCTACCTAACAGCGACTATTAATTTTTGAATGCAATATAGGTTTCGCAAGACCCCTCTTCGCTCTACTCTTCTTCCGTTGGCAGGTTTCACACATTAATATAACATTATTGAACATATCAATTGTTATATGGCGGTTTTAGTCTTCAACCTATCCCAACCTCCATAACCAATAGCAACGTTTAAAACCTCCATAAACAATAATAGCAATATGTAGCTTCAATTATGTCAAACATGTCTTCAGCAGGTACATAATATTGAAATTTGTTGAAGATTTCTAGTTTTAACTGAATTTAGCAGACTAATGTAGTTTTGACTAGTTAAAACTAGAATTGTCTAAAGCGCATAGTTAAAACTAGTTTTTCCTAGTAAATTCGGGTTTTAACGGTAACATGTAATCACAGTATATAGAGGTTCCACAGTAAAACCACTCCTCTGTCGGCGCTTTGGCGCAATTGGTAATTCACCAGTGGTGGATGCGGGTTTTCCCTGTTAAAATCCGTACGTTTATATGCGAGTAGCAATGCGAGAGTGGGGCAAAAGCGACTAAGCCCCGTATTTATAGTCAGTACTCAAGACTGATCTCGAGACCGGTCTCAGCCAAGACGATCTTACGGCAACGTCGAGCTCAAGACCACGTTCTGTTTTATAAACGAGTCTTCGGCTGATCTCGGCCAAGATTGATCTCGAGGCTGGAAAATTATGGATTTTAAGCAATTTTGACATAGAACACCAACTAAAAACTGTCAATCGTCAAGTTAAATATCTTTGAAATGTTTTTATATTTATTTTGTTTTTTGAAAATGGATTATTAAAATGTTTTCAGTTAAATAAAGTTTATTTTATTAGTGGATAGTTTACATTTTTATTTTTTCTAAATCTTACATGCTATTTGTTCAAAGGTTAATGACCTCTCATTTCTTTCCATTATGAGGTAAAGGATTTCTTTTCTTTGTGGTAAAGGATTGCATATTAAAGGAAAGTATATATATTCTTTGATATTACCCCAGTATATAACAGAATACTGTGATATTACTTTATTCTTCGTTGGAGATATCCTTTATTTCTTCTGAGAGAAAGCAAATAAAACTATGGTACTTCCTAGTATTACCTGCCTTTTTATTAATGGTGTAAGCTTTCTTGTATGTTTATATTCTTCATCTGACTTAAAACAAAGAAGAAACCATGACAGGTGGAACTTATATAAAATGCAATTACTATTTTCATGGGAATAAGCTGCAATTTAAGTTTGAAATTAAATTTAATTAATGTTTAAATTCTTAAAGACAGATCACATGCTATAAATTTTGTGACGGATATTATTGAGTTAAAGTTGATTTTATGTAATCGAATTAACTATATTTTAATAAAATCGTCCCAGGAACGCAACTCATAAATATTGGCTATATTGCTTTAAAGTCATCTACTCTAAAATGTATAAATATATGTCTGAATTGTCAATATGAATGAGTCAGATAAAATTAAATTATTAGAAGAATTTTTATCAAGCAACAACAATATTGATATAAAATATTAACAATCTTACCCAAATAACAGCACAAAAGTAAATATAGCCTATCCATTTCTACTGGACATTAACGCTCCTCCTCCAATTCTACACTTCTATATCATCCAAATCTCCTTACTGCTTCTAACAACTCTTTTCATGGTCTTTCTCTTTTTTTTTTTCCTCCAAAAATAATCTCTTACATGTCGCTCTTACATTCAAGTAATGTTGACCTAGCCACCTGACTTTCCATATCTATTATTTTTTGCCAGTCCTAACTCAGAACTGCCAGCCCCTACCAGTACTATGTCTATTTTCATTTCATCTTTCTTATTAATTTGTTTCAAGTGCCACAAGCATACAATGCCACTTAAATAACTGCTTCATAATACATTTTTGCATTATAGTTGTCCTACATACGTTTTTGACTTCAATCATATACCATCGATCTGCTTACTAGCTTACTCTTAGTAGTATCTTTTCTATTTCTTTTTCTTCTTCCCATTTATCAATTATTGCCACTCCTAAATACTTGAATTGGTTGATATTTTCAATTTTGTATGCCTTTGTTCCTGTTTTTAGTGTGAAAAATTTATTCTACTTCATCTCTCCACACATTTCAATACACTTAATATTTTATTTTTGTTTCATTTATAGACATGCAATTTTCTTGCTTCACCTCTCAAGTTTCTAAACAACTTCAGCTTTTTTTCTTGTTAAGAGGACTATGTCATCTGCATAAATAATGGTATACAGTGATAAGCGTGCTATTAACTGGCAAAATGACACAAAAGATGGAAACATATAGTACGTTGTGAAATAAAAGGAGATGAAACTAGTAGAGGTGTACAATTATCAACCTACAAATTTACATTACATTACATAATTTCCCACCTTTAGACCTCTGCGACAGTTGTCATACTCCTCCCACACATCTAAAGGTGACAAACTATGTCATGTAAATTTATAGGTTTCTATAGATAATTTTACATCTCTTTTTATTTCACAACATATGTTTTCCATTTTTTGCGCTATTTTGCTGGTTATTAGAGTGCTGTTTACACGCCTGGACCTCAGAGGTAATCTACACTATGTCGACATGGTGTTTTTTTATTAGTTGGATTATACACATTGGTTATATATTATCATTAAAATATAGTCATATTGTCTTTTAACTAATTATGGGATATATCAGATTTTTATTAACATCCTAAGTGCTCTAAACTTTGTTGCAAACAAACGCTAAACACAGTTGCTCGAAATGACATAGTGTAGTTTACCTCTGAGGTCCAGATGTGTAATTAATTTTATATTTGGTAAGGAAAGGTTTGTCAAATAAATACTTATTTAAGAAGAGGGAAACTCATACTCATTTATTTTAAAATAAAATATAAAAAATACATATTAAGAAATAAAATAAAAAATAATATATCTAACATAATACAGATTCAATAATGTATTCTCAGAATAAATAAACAAATTCCAGTTGAACAAGAGAAAGACAGAAGGTATATTTATATTCTAAAAATATATGGTGAAAGTACAATAGTAGAGTAGCAGTAGACAGGTAGGTAAAATAAATGATGATAAATTGATAAAGCACTGGAAACAACGATAAAGCACTAGAATCAGGCTAAATAGCATCTAAAATATGAAGACCAGAGAAGATATAATTTTGAACTATACAGGGCATACCACGATCCATATGCATTCATCAAAATAGGACCACGTTCTAAGAGGAAGGATGGAAGCATATGAAATACTTTCCAAAATAAACACACAAATGTCAGCTGGACATATAACGAGAGAAAGACTATAGATTAGATATAAGGAACAAACAGAATAAGACATTGATATTTTAAAAATAAAAAATTGCAAGAACAAATCCTGAAATAGATTGGAATGGAGCTGTATTCCTCAAGAGAGCAAAACTCAAACAAAAAGGTCTGTCGAACAATGATCATGATATTTTGAGAAATAATAGACAAAAAAATCAAACACAATAAGAGTAGGTATTCAATAATGTATTCTCATGCAAAATATTGTTGAAAAAAATGTCACCAAAAATTTAGAGATTGTTCCACATCATTAACATGTCTATTTACCACCAGATCATTATTTACCTAGATTGTAAGGTACTGCTGTAGCACATATTATTGCAAGACATGTATATAATTTGGTTTGTAGACCTTGTTGAAGACAAGGAAACTCTCTTTTCCAGGTTCCAAATAGCTTTTCTACATTTCTTGTTCTCACATGAGTACTATGGTAAAAATATCTTATTTTCTTGATCATTACCTAAAAAGATATTTATGTCTATTAAATAACCTACTATTTATTTAGCAATTATCAATAAATACCTGGGTGTAATACTGGGGTAAGTAGATAGTGTCTGCATGCATACCCACTACTGTCATCTATTCCTATTAATAATCCTGGAATTTCACTTCTTTCCATTTCACAATTTCACTCTTAATGCTCTTAGATGAAATATTGAATGACTTGATAACCTTGTTGTTGAACAATAATACACATAATTTCTCTTCTAGTACCTACAAATTCATTTACATAAGAGCCTGAATAACATAATATATTGTATGTCTTTACAGTACCTGTACATTTTTGGAAAGCGGGGTCCTCATAAAAACTGGTTATATTCCTATAAGTAGCATAAAACCTTTATTGTTTAAGTTAATGCGCTGATTCGCTGATGAACTTCAATATTGTAATACTCCATTGTATTTTAGATTATATTTTTATCTTGAATATATCGCTTTTGTATACTTCCCGGGCGATTTTCTTCTCCAATATTATCAATAAACTCTAAAAATGCTTTTACTTCTTCATACATTTTTGTTGTAATTAGAAAAACAAAAAATATATGTTGGAACGTTGGAACTGAATTTAAAATATTCAAAATTCAAACAATAACAAACAAAGTTAGGTTAGAATCGCGGTCTTGAGGAAGGTCGATCGATGACTTGAGATTCGCCTGTCATTTTACACTTCCCAAGACAACGTCGTGTCTCGAGATCGGTTTATAAAACACAAAGTTGGTTCAAGGTCGGTCTTGAGCATCGACGCTGTCTTGAGACTCGACTATAAATACGGGCCTAAGAACATTGCGCGGTCGCCATGCGCGACTACAGGTTTTACTTCCAATTTTTCGGAGAGTGGTTCTACTGTCCCTCTTTATACTGTGATCTAATCATAAGCGTCGATTCCTGCAATAAAATTGCTGGTAAATAACTTTTCCCAAAAATGGCCTATTCTCCGATAATAATCAGCCCATACTAACAGTACTATTATTTAAACTCCTGTGGAGAGCGGATGTGTTTAAAATATTTCTTTCGCTAAATAATAATTACCTACCGTTATCAAATTCACATTAGAATCTAATTATCGCTTAATTAGTATTTTAGGTGATACGAATAAATGTGATATTTTGGTTAAATTACTTTAATAGTTATTTATGATATAAGTGTTAAAAGTACATGTTTAAGGCACGCAAGTGGAAGTTTCACATGACTGCCTTAAAAATGTATTTTTTAACACGTATATCATACAATATTTTTTCTACAAACGTCTTATATATCAACAATTATAATTTATTAATTCTTAATTACAGGACAATATCTACAAAAACTTTTACTTGAACTTGACTGACATCCCATTTTTATATTTTTCTTGACATTACATCAAGACTGCCTATACTGTCAATACGTAAATCATAACAACTATAGAATAACATCTTACTTTTATTGTTGTATATTCTAACAAATTTTAATAGTTTTTTTCTACAAACGTGTTAAAAATGCAATAATACAGTTTAAATTAAATTTTAAAAAACCTTTTAAACCACTTTTTTCAAATTGCCCAAGTTGTACTATTAATATTAATCTTAATAAATGAAATATAAATATTTTGACGTTTCACAATTTGTTAGTTCACTTTTAACTGCAGTGCCTTAAAATTTTTAAAGCACTAGTGCTTTAAAGTAGCTTTTTAACGCTCCTATGGAGTGCTAAAAATTGCATTTTTAACACGGTTGTAGAAAAAACTTTTTAGACTTTATAAAACATAAAATATTAATATTTACGTTTAATAAATAAATAAATAGTGTGGTGAATAAGGTGTAAAAATTGTCGATGAACCACCCTTGACAAAGGAGGAGAAGAGAATGGAAAGGAAGGAAAAGTTTGATAGTCTTTATGTAGGCCCCTTCACAATAACAGAGGTAAATAACGTTAATTGTAAAATTAAAATGGAAAATAATAAGATCAAGGAAATACATAAGAAAAGACTATATGCTTACAGTCCAAGGACACTGAGTGACAGGTGAAAACGGGAACAATGTTGATATCGAACATTTTTTTTTCTCTGTATTTAGTGATTAGTTATAGGGAATAGATATTTAATTTTGTTTTGTTTGAAACACAGTAATCAGTTGGTGACGTTGTCTAGAAAATTTTCTTCTTTGTCGGAAGAGGAAGAGTTTCCCCCTTTCCCTACACGAAGACATAATATCAACAATCCTAGACAACCAGTTTCATCTCAGTCAACTAATTCTGTTACCTTACAAACAGCTCGAAATCGCAATGCTTCAACTCAGATCAAAACGGTTAACAAGAAGCGAAAACCCAATTCTCCCATTCAAATATCAAATTCCCCTCCAATGTTCCCATTTAAATTTGGACCCGAAAAACCTATTAATATACCACCAAGAGAAAATTTTGAATCTGATATGTCAGATAAATTTACTAAAGGATTTTTCACGGTTTTACAGAAAGTACTGAGTGAAGTAAAATCTTTTGAAGAACTTACAGCCATTGATGCAAATTATATTAAAAATTTTTCAAATATTAATAATATTGCTGTTAGGATTGAAAACTACTTCATCTTTCATCTTTTATATAAAAAATATTGCGTATAATTGTAATGAAAGTATATCTGACGATGACGACATATACTAACCTCAATCAATTAAAAATTTGTCAGTGGAACGCCCGTTCCGCTGTATCCAATAAACATAGCTTAGTAAAAATATTATCAGATTATGATGTTGATATTGCTCTAATATCAGAAACATGGTTTAAACACAAAAGTAACTTATACATGTTATGGATATTTCTATTGTACGTAAAGATAGGATAGATGGTACGGCGGGTGTCGTTATTCTTGTAAAAAATAATATCAAATTCAAAGAAGTATTTATTAATAATGTAGCAGATGGTATGCAAGTCTGTGCAGTAGAAATTTTTGTTTCTAAAAATCTATCCATTACTTGTGTTTCTGTGTATTGTCCTCCAAATGTCTCAATTACTGTGCATAATATTTCCAATCTTTTTAATAACATGAATGGTACATCAATAATTGGATTAGATTTTAATACGCACCACGATCTATGGGGCTCATATAAAGTCAATCAATCTGGAAAAAATATGGTAAATGCATTAAATTAAAATAATCTGGTAATTTTAAATGATGGGTCACCTACAAAAATATCTCGGTCGGTTCAAAACTCTTCTGTCGATTTATCACTAGTATCTCCGGACATCGCTGATAAAACTAACTGGAGAGTGGTAACACAATATAACCAAAAACTAAATGGAACACTAGAAAAGCTAACTGGATGGAATACGAACGAACTTGCATTTTATATTTCAGTAATAAACCGCAACTATAGGTGGGGTAGTGACTGGTGAGGTAGGAACTGGTGGGGTAGTGACTGATAAAGTCGTTTTTTATAGAAAAGAAGCAATAAAAAAATATATCGACGACAGTAATATCGAAAATTATATACATGTTAAAGAAAAAATCATCATCGTCAATGGTGCTACAGCCCTATGAAAGAACCTCGACCTTCCCAAGTCTATTACGCCAGTCAGTCCTATCCATTGCCAACCGTTGCCAGTTTGCTGCGCCTATTTTTCCCCCATCCTCATCTACACCATCTTTCCATCTAAGTTTTGGCCTACCCCTATTTCTACTTCCCACAGGTTGTGACATAAGGATTCTTCTATGAGGGTTGTTATGCTGTGATCTTGCTAGATGTCCTGCCCATCTTAATCTTCCTATTCTTATAAGAGATACTACGTCTTTACCACCAAATAATATGTTTATATCTGTGGTATACGTCGTAGTTGTACCTCCTCCTCCAAATAACATTTTCACAGATGCCACCGAATATGCCTCTCAGGATCCTTCGTTCAAATATAAGCAGGTTTTCATCTGCCTTGGAGATGGTCCATGTTTCCAATCCATATGTCAACACTGGTTGTATGAGGGTTTTGTATATGGTTATTTTTGTTTTTTGGCTTAAGTTTCTGCTTCTCATATGTCTACTCAGTCCAAAATATCATTTGTTCGCTAGGATTATCCTTCTCTTGATTTCTTCCGTCATGACGTTCTCCTTGGTGATCAGGGAGCCTAAGTATGTGAATTTGTCCACCACTTCAAAGGTAGAGTTATCAACAGAGAATTGGTGACCGATGTTTCTGGCTCTATTGTTGGTGTTGATGCCACCATCCTATTTTTCTCCTCGTTTACTTCAGGCCCATATTTTTTGAGTTCAAGAAAAAATAGCAGCAGCAAAATTTTTTTAAGTTATGTTTTTCAAATAACTATTACTTAGGTTCTGCATTTCTCGATATAAAAGGTGCCTACGATGCAATTAATATCATGTTAAGAGAAAAATTGCTTCAGGCAGATGTTCCTCCAAGAGTGTGTAATGTCTTGTGTAATCTTCTCAACCAAAGAAAAGTTTATGTAAGGTCGAATAACAATTCTATAATAGGTCCTAGACGATCATCCACAGGTTTACCACAGGGTTCTGTTATCTCTTCCCTTTTATTTAATATTTTTACAAAAGAAATACACGATGGAAATAATCATTATAATATTATACAGTACGCTGATGATTTGTCATTTATAACACTAATAAAAAATTAGAAGCAGGCATAACTGAGCTCACGTCACATATACTAACTACATACTTTGAAATTTGAATCGTTAGGTTTTTCCTTAACCCCTCAAAAATCTAATGTTACCATCTTTACAAGACATAATCTGCCCAATATTGATAATATTAATGTAAATGGTACACTGTACCCAGTATCAAATAAGGTAACTTATTATGGAATTATTCTTGACAAGAAGCTTAGCTGGAAACCATTTATACAAAATATAGAATCAAAATGTTTAAAAGGTATAAATTTTTTAAAATTCATAAGAAGAACTTGGTGGGGAGCAGATCCACAATCATGTTTAACTTTCTACAAAGCCTTTATTAGGTCCATCCTGGATTACGGATGTACGTTGTATGGATCAGCCAGTCCTTACACCCTAAAACGATTGGAAATAATTCAAAATACTTCCCTAAGACTCTGTTTGGGTGCAATGTGTTCAACGCCTGTGGAACCACTTCGGATTGAATCACTAGAACCACCATTATTTTTGCAGAGGGAATGGTCCGAAAAATGTATTATTAAGTCTTCTTTTAAAAATCCTACTCTGTTACATAAAATAGCTTTATTAAATAACCACGATTTAACAAACAAATATTGGTCAAAAAAATCTTCTCCTCCATTATATATGGCTTTTAGAAATACAAGTCCTCACAATAGTGCTTTAAAAAGACCTATTTCAGCCGAGAAATCTGAATTCTTTGATATGCTGGTACCAATAGAAATTAATATTCCTGTATACCATGAAAATTTGTTGATAAGTAAAAATATTTGTTGTTATACCTTGTATACCATTTGCCAGTGCATTCTATATACCATCAACGAACGAAGAAAAATTCAAAATAAATAACAGTACTTCCATTTTTTCTGCAGAAGCGATTGGTATTATTAAAGCCTGCGAGTATATCGAAAAAAGCGAGTTAAAAAAATACATCTTTTGAGTAACTCCTTATCGGTTCTTAAATGCATCGCTAACCCAATTAATGTGGTGAGTAGATATTCTATACCAAAGCTGGAGCAAATTAGGGTGGGAGAAACCGGTTAGACCGGTTCGAGTCAAAAGAGGAAACCGGTTAGATCGGTTCAGGTCAAGGTCGGACAAGTTTAAGATAGCTTAAGGTCACATAAAGGTGACTTGTGATGCAAATAGAATTAAAAACCGGTTAGACCGATTCCTGTCAAGGTCGGACAAGTTCAAGATTACGGAAAGTTACCTGAAGGTCACAGTAAAATCACTTGAACGTCACGATAAGGTCACCTGAAGGTTGAGTTCATGGTAACCTTAAAGATACTTTCAAGATTACGAAAAATTACCTGAAGGTCACCGTAAGATCACTTAAACGTCTTGTATAAGACAACCCAATATAGCCTATATTAGAATATTTTGAGTTGGTTTGGTCATTCCTATAGTCTATATTAGAATATTTTGAGTTGGTTTGGTTACATGGAATGGAGCAAAAAGGTTAAGGAAGTAACTACAATCGAAAGCCATGGTATAAGATACACGAAAAATCTAATCATCAAACGCAAATAGTGCATCTCGACGCCCTAGAAAGTACTAAGAATTATTATGAGAAAGAAGATTTTAGCACAATACTGTGAAACAGAAGAAGAGATCCTAATTTTGTCTAAGCCAACTCCATATAAATATATTAGAATCTTTTGAGTTGGTTTGATCACCCTATATAAATTTATATTCCCGTTACCACATCCTTTAGACTTGATGATCTGTAAGAGATGCAATTTTTACCTCATGCGAACGAAAGCGAATGGTCAATAATTTTATAATACAGGTTACGCGAGAACGATGGCCGGCATTTTTACACACAGAGTTCATCATTCCTTAGCAAAGGAATGACTTCGCGTGTATACGTATATTTTTAGAGTTGCATAATATTGTAGTGCTTACGTTTAAGGTTGCCAAGACGGAATGCGTATCTTCACATTTCAATCAGGTTATAGAGGGTTAATGATTTAAACCAATGGCCGCATAATACCCGTTCGTCTCTCTAACTTGTTTGTTGTTGAGGCAGGTTCTATACATTTTTTTTAAAGTATCTTCTATATAAATTCAGCATTTAGTAATTTCTAGCATCAGTTCTTCTACATCAACATGCCGAAACGCAACATTAATATACTACAAAATATCAAAGTCAAAAAACCAAAAGTAGAAAAAGTGTCGGTGCTGGAGCAACTATTAAGTAAACCACAAACTGTGAGTATTAATTTTAAATTATATAAGATTTATTGTTTTACTAATATTTAGGAACTTTATTAAATTATTTTAGTATTTTGTTGGTATGGATTTCAGCCACAATTGTTGGTGAAAAACATACATTTTTCAAGGGGAACTTCCCGTTTTAGTTTATACCTTTCTTAATTACTTACTGTTTGGATTTTTCACCAACAATTGTGACTTAATTTCATATAAATATTCTACTAAAATTAAACATATCACATGAAAACAGTTCCAGAACATTGTAGAATTTGTTTTTATTTTATTGCAGTATTTGTAGTATTTAATTTCTTTGTTTTCTAACCATTTCATTTAAATCTGTTTCATATTTTTATATTCTATATGAGGCTAGACCTGATATTTACATTACTTGATATAAACAAAGAAAATTATTAGAATAACTAAAACAATCGGATATTGTTCTGATAATTTTCTTTGATTATGTCAAGCAATATACATATCAGGACTCTCATGGTCTTCTATATCTTATTATTTTGAAATATAAATTCTTATACTGAAATTTTTGTTTTATGTTGACCTGAATCTGGAAAACCAGGATCTGCTGGAGATTTTTGGACCGTTTGACGTGGATGCATCCTCCTCTTCCACGCCCCATTAATTCCAACCTCAGACCCAGGAACTCCAGACGCAGCTTCAACCTCAAGCGAGGTCTATGTCTCAACTTCAAACGCTCTAGCCTCAACCGCAGCAACCCCAACCACTCCAGCAGCAACCACAACCACTCCAGCAGCAACCACAACCACTCCAGCAGCAACCCCAACCACTCCAGCCGCAACCCCAACCACTCCAGCTGCAGCCACAGCAACCACTCCAGCCGCAGCCACAGCAACCCGAAGTGAGGTCTATGCCTCAACTACTCAAACTCCAACTCCAGGATCCTCGGTCTGCTTCAATCGTTAAAAGTATGAAGCTTACCGACAAATACAGTTATGAAATATATCAAGAGACCTACTCCAATTTCCAGGCTTGGGGTATTCATCTAAACAAAATGAAAAATATGGAAAATGAAAGAGTTGCAAGGGAATGCAGAATAAGGGAAATTATTAAAAATCAAAAGGAGCTGGAGCAATAGCTAAACATACTTAAACAAGAAGAACAAAATTTTGAAAAAAAATTTGATGTATGTCACCAAAATTTGTTAGATATTAATTTTTACTTTAAATAAATTTATGTTATATATTATTTTTTATTTCGTTTTATTAATTAGGAAGTAATACTCTTGATGCATTATACATATTGTTCAACATCGTATAATATCTGGAATGTAAAAATTTATTCAGTAAACAGTAAAGAAATAATATTGACTGCATTCCAAATATTACACAAGATCGCATAATATCTGGAATGTAAAGATTTATAATTCAGTTGCCAGTAGCGGCGTTATCTAAAAAAACCAAGAGAAATTAAATTGAAGAAATGTTTGAGATTTATATCTTTTCAGATAATGCAAAGTGAAATAGTTATATTTAAATTAAAATTTGTAGTTACGTTATTTAAACTTTAAGGAATTAAATTAATAACTGTTTGAGGTATATAATAAGAGATCTTGCAAAAAGAGGAAAATTACATTACTACCCATAAACAAAGAAAAATATATCTCGTTTACTCAACATTTATATATAAATGTACCAACTTTATTGGAATGTACTTCATATTTTACCTAATATTAGCGAACAATTGCGGCTAAACAAAATAGTTCGTAGTAATACGGAACTACCTATAAAATTTAGAAGTTGGGAATTAATTGAATATCCCACTTTAAATAATTAAACACATCATACTTGGCCAGTAAAAACAACTACAAAATTAGAAAGTCCTCGTCATATTGTAGTAGCTTTCCATGATGGTCAAAAAGGTAAAATGTTAAAAGATGTGCGTAAATTTGATCACTGCAATTTAACAAATATTCGTATGTTCCTTAATTCTGAGCGATATCCTTATCAAGATCTCAACTTAGACTTTGACAGTAACCAACAGACAATGACAGTAAGCAACATTGTATGAGATGTTTGCTAATTTCCAAGAATCTTATTATCACCTTCAGACTAATCAACCAATATTTAATCCAGAAGAATTTAAAAATAATGCCCCCATAGTCCATACTGACTGTTCAAGACAAAAAGAAATTATTCAAAGTGGTTTTGTTGTTTTGAGAATAGAGTTTGAAACCAGTAAATCTGTGGGAAATAATGTTTCCGCATATTGTCTAATATTACATGAAAAAGAATTCTCTTACAATCCTTTAACCAAAATTGTGAGACAACAATAAAAGGGTTGCATCTTATTCAGGATGTCAGTTGTTACGATGAAGCTAGTAATAGACGTTCAAGGATTTAAAATAGAAAATAATAAATTTATAGAAAGAACTAGCTGCTTTCAATGGAACACAAATTGGCCATTACGTGTTTAAGTCTCCGTTTCCGATTAGAATGTTATCTTCCGATTTACAGAGACAGGCAACTTGGTTAACAAGAAATCATCACTGCATTGATTGGAATTTTGGTTCGACACCTCTTTATCATTTTGCAAATATTATAAAGGATATTACAAGAAACGCCGATGCAGTTTACGTCAAAGGTTTGGAAAAGAAAAATTATTTAAAAAAAAATTGCTGTTCCTTTATATGAATTGGATGAACAACCAGCATTAGAAGTTAAGGAACCTGCTTGTTTTTATCATAATAGTAAAAAATGTATTTGTGCTTTATCTAATGTATTTTGGTTGTATAATAGTTTTTTAATGCAAAAATAAAAATATATTATTTTTTGTTATATTTCTTAATTATAAACAACACAGTCAATTAGTATTAACACAATTACATAGTATACGGTTTACTTAAGTGCAGTTTACTAAAAGACTTAAACATTATTTGTTTATCTTCAAATTGTTTTATTTTTTCCTTTAATTCCTCGATTTTTTTCATAAATTCCTCCAATTTTAATGATATGTTGTTTTGAAATGAACAAAATACTACAAAATAAAATATATTATTTATTAATTATATCTACATGTATTTACAGTATCTACCCCTTCATCTTCAGTAGGTAGAACATCTTTGAGGTTATTTAAGAAATCAGCCAGCCCTAGATTTTTATATTTTTTAAAAAGCAACACATGCATATCACGTCAGAGAGATAAGTCTTCACATATTCTTGCTCCCTTGTGGTATTTGGTGGCTTCTTCGTTACACTCTTCTACCGTGTACCTTCTTGTTCTTATAACAGCTCGTTCAGCTTCGTACTCGAAATTATCCGCATTGTTATTAAAAACCCATTTCAAGTTTCTAATTGCTTCAACGACATGGAGTCCTTTTCTACCACCTACACACACATCCATGACTAAAATTAATAAAGTTAGCAACAATATTGACTAAAAATATTTATTACCTTTCTGACTGATATCTTCTCACGACGAACAAAATTTACTAAATGACTGTATACGAAGAACAAAATTTACTAAAGATCCCTACAACTATCCGCAATTTATGTAATCTACGTTTGAATTACTGCGCATGTCTCAGAGGTGACCTTGATTTACAATATAAAAGTAGATACGTTTGACGTTTAAGGACATTAACCTTCAATAGTAATGGAGTGTTGTTACAAAGCTTTCATAATGGGTCAACACCCGCAAAAACTGTTGTACAAGTTTACAGCAGAAGAATTAGAAAACTTTACCCTACAATACTTTAGAAAATATGTGCATCCGTGGGAATTACTTCAATCTTGGTCTAAATTACCCAAGAAAGCAGTTCAAGATTTTGAGGATCAGACTCGTCTTCCATATTATGTACATTTTAATCGTCCCGAGTGGAGAACAGAGCTCGAAGGTTCAGCACCGGCGCAATCTAGTTGTCATTTATGCAAGTTTGCGCTTGAAAATATAAAACACGTGTCTAACAGTGTAATAAATAGTTAATAAAGTATTATTTTCTTGATAAAAGTTTTTATTACAATAATAACCTTGATTGTGACCTTCAAATGATCTTGAATGACATTGACCTTGACTTTGGCCTTGACCTTGACCGACCTTAACCGGAACCGGTCTAACCGGTTTCCCCACCCTACTTTGCTCCAGCTATGGTATAGAATATCTACTGTAGTGGCTACTGATATAAATCCTTTTATTAGGGAATTAAAATTAAAAATACATAAATTAAGAAAAAATCAATACGAATTAAAATTCACTTGGGTAAAAGCTCATATAAGACTTCGTAGCAATGAAGTTGTAGATTTCTTAGCCAAAGAAAGCGTCACAACTGGACAGTATATGGAGAACAATTTAGGAGCTCAAGAATATTTAACGATATCTAAAAGTAATTTTAAGGAAAAATGGGAATTACATTGGAAAAAATATTGATGTAATTATTATTATTATACAGCCTATTGCTGCTCTACATTACAATGCTGAAAGCAAAAGAAGAAAGGGAAGACCATCTTATATGTGGAAAAGAACAATAGAGAAAGAACTTGAAGAAAATAATTTAACATCGAACAGTGCAAAAAAGAGCAAAAAGCAGAAGAGAATGGAGAAACCTAGTAAACAAAATCGGACGGAACTCAACAGATGATGCGTGGGACTACCAACCTCACCATCATACCTCATGCTACTTGAAACACCACAGGGTGCCCTTTGCCCCACTTGGAGATGTATGATTATGATGATGAAAATACGCACTGTCCATAACAATTTACACTATTTGGTTGTATATTTGGTATTAATTTATTTTTAATCTTTGTCGAGCAGTATAATTTTACACCGGTAACAGACGGCATAAGTACAATTGTACCTGTTATTTATTTTGTTAAAAATTACTTAATCTAAAAGACAAGAATTGTTAGTTTTCAAATATTATTACTTATTCTATCTATCAATCGGTTTTAAAACGTCTTGCGACGTTGTCCGATGCCTAATTTCCATGACACTCTATCATCCCATTGGCCCTCTCTAAGATCTCTTGCGCTCATTGCCTTCGTTACTCCCTCTCTCCAAGATTTCTTGGGTCTTCCTCTCTTTCTGCGGTTTGGTGGTACCCATTGCATAATTATTTTAGGGAGTCTTGAGTTATCCATCCTCTGGACGTGTCCGTACCATATCAGCTGTTTTCTTTCTATGTCTGTTGTTAGAGAGCCGTCAACCCCCATTCGCTGTCTTATCTCATCATTACGTATTCTCTCTCTGCGTGACACTCCTACTGATCTTCTAAAAGCGTCCATTTCTACTGCCTCCAGTTTTCTTCTGTTGTTTTCGGTTATCCGCCAAGTTTCTGCTCCGTACAATAGACTGCTTTTAATAAGAGATTCGTAGATATTGTGTTTTCTTCTTTTTCCTATTTCATGATTCCACAGTACGCTGTTTAGACAACCTATTGTTTTTCTGGATTGTGTTATTCTTCTCTTTATTTCTTCATCATCTTTCCCCGTTGTGTCAAAAACGATTCCTAGATATGTGTAATGGTCGCAGGGCATGATGATTTCATTATTTTCTAATGTGATGTTCGATAGTTCGGTACCTATTGGCAGGTATTTTGTTTTTTCTGTATTAATTTCTAGTCCCCACTTTCTATATTCTTCTTGTAATTTCCTTGCCATGTACTCTAAATCATCTTTATCGTTTGCTATAACAACCTGGTCATCAGCAAACTGCAATGTATATAAGCAAATCTCTCCAAGGTCTACGCCCATGCCTCTGCATTTTCGTTTCCACTCTTTCAATGCTTTTGCAACATATATTTTAAATAAGGTCGGTGATACACAACACCCCTGACGTAGACCTTTATTAACCAGGAAGCTTTGCGATAATCTGTTTCCAGTTTTTATTTGTGATGTTGACCCTTCATACAAATTTCTTAAGGCTTTTATTAAGGTGACACTAATATTCGTCTGTCGTAACACGTTCCAGAGTTTGTTTACAGGAACTGTATCGTACGCCTTCTGCAAGTCAATAAACATGAGGTGAGCTTCTTGATTTGTGCTTAATTTTTTTTCTATTAGTTGTTTGAGGCAGAAGATATTATCAGTACAGCTTCTTCCTGTTCGAAAACCGGATTGTTCTTCTTCCTCTTGGTCTTTGTACTCCTTCTCAATGCGGTCTCTAATTATTCGTCCATACAAACGGCTGAATGTACTAGTCACTGATATCCCTCTATAGTTTTCACATTTAAGCTTATCTCCTTTCTTATGGATCGACGAAATATAAGCAATTTTCCACTCGTCGGGTATGGGAGAACCATTTATAAATTGATTTATGCACCAAGTGACGGTTTCAAACAATTTTTGTGATCCACATTTTATTAGTTCGGCTGGGATATCGCCTGGTCCTGGAGACCTACCGTTTTTCAGTTCTTTTATAGCTTTTATAATTTCTGTCACTTGTATTGTTATATCTTCTCCTTCAATGTTAACCTCTGTTGGTGATTGAGTTAAGTATTCGTCCCTATTTTCTGTCAGTAGTTCCCCATAGTACTTTTCCCATTTTTGTGTGGATATTAATTGAATGTTTGTGCTCTTCCTTTCGTTAGTTCTTATTTTATTGAGGAACTTCCATGTTTCTGTACATTTTCTGCCTCCCAGGTAGGTATTAATTTCCTGACACTTCTTATCCCACATTTCTCTTTTGCTTTTACTGTTGTTCTTCTTGTTATTCTTTTGAGTTCCAGGTATTCATCTCTATCTTTTTGTTGTTTACTGCTCAGCCATCTGATATACGCTTGCTTTTTCTCTTCTACGAGTGCTTCTATTTCTTTGTTCCACCATAGTTTTTCACTTTTTCTTTGAGTGTTAAAGCCGAGTGCTTCTTCTGCAGCTTTTTTAACGCTAACGACTACGTTTCCATATACCTCCTCTACTGTTGATGTTTCAGTTACTTAGTAACTCAGTACTTCAGTTACTCAGTATTATTACTTATTACTATCATAATTGGTTAAAAATTGTTTAATATTGCAAGAAGTAAATAATAATATTCGGTAATTTGTTCTTGTACGAATTTACAAAAAAAAAAAAATTAGAAGCCGCTTTTAAGTGACCGCTGGTATCTATCGTAAATTATTGAAACTACTGCAACAATAAACTTGGAAAGAGTGGTGTAAACAAAATTTAGGAAGAGTAGCATTATTGTATTGTATTTCAATTGGAGACATAATAGATTTCATCCACATTTAGTTATTTGGTGTTTGTCAATACGTGTATACCTAAAAATGATCATGAGTAATAATTATTCTAAATTTAGTTTACCAAAATGCCGACAAAATAGGTATACATAGAATCAACAAAGAAAACTTGTAAAAGATGTGGAATATGGAGTCTCTGCAACTTAATACTTGCAGCAATGTCTCGTGATCGTTTCAAGACCATGCTAAGATTTATAAGATTTGACAATGAAAATACCCGCCAATAACGCAAAAAAAAGCCGATACGGCTGTACTTATACGAGATACCTGGACAATGCTGACTAAAATGTGCACCAAGGCTACAAACCATCCCAATGCATAACCATAGATGAACAACTGTTTCCGTTTAGAGGCCGCACACAATTTACATAATCTATGTATATCTTCCAAACCCACTAAATATGGTATTTTGTATTTGTAATGCATCAAATCCCATAGAAATTCACCTTTATATTTGAAAAACCCGATGAAAATGGTTCCCGACAAGTTATTGTTGACGAACGAACATTTTTGGATCTGGTCAGGTCTTATAAAGGTTCTGGACGAAACATTACTACAAATAACTTTTTACCAGTTTTGAACTAGCTAAAGTCTAGAATTCATGTCACATGATGTTAGTGCGCTCAATTAGAAAAAATAAGAGATTTCTAATCATAAATATGCCAGCAAGCAAGAAAATAGCTTTTTTTTCACAAATCTTGCATACAATCATACATGCTCTTATTTGCTAGGGTGTTGACGCTATGGATAAAATGCTGGGTGAGTATACGGTCAAACATCTAACATTGCTTTGGCTCTTGGCCTTTTTATATAATATTATTGACGTCACTAACTTAGCATCCTACATTATAATCGAGAGCCAGAGCACAATCCATTACAAAAAACAAAGGACCATCGCAAGAAGTTTTTGAAGGATCTTTCTAAATATCTTTGTCTTGCTGTAGATACACCTTCTCAAGTATATGACAGCATTCGTGGAACTAGTAGCTGGAAGTTTCCATGTTTGTCAAGACGAACGAAAAAAACAACCTGAAACGATAAAAACTTGTGTAGTATGTTTTCTACTTATGTGTGAAAAACATTATTTGTCTAAAACGACATGTATGTGTAGCGAAAATCCACACTAACATTTAATTTTGTATTTTGGTTCAAATAAACTATCATTTAAATACAAAATATAATTGATATTTTATAACACTCATTTAAAAAAAAACAATATGTACCTAAAAAAATGTACCTATGCCGTCGTTTATAGAGGTAGGAACAATTTAAGCCCCCTGCTGGGAACTGATTAAATATTTCTTCGTTATATTTGGCTGACATAATCTACTGGATAAATGTAGAGATGTCACAAAATTTCAAGTCTCTATCTGTTTAACAAAAAAAGTTATCACAATTTGAAAACTCAAAAGTTACAATTGTACCTATGCCGCCCGACGAAGGTTAAACCAATCTTCAGATACCTTCACGGTTATGTCTTGGTGCTAGTCAACTCAAAATTCACTAATGTTTTTGTCAGGTAAAGACACACAATTTGGAACCCATCTATCTACCGATCCAGCGTGGAATATCGTTACATATTTTTCTTTATTGCAATGTGCTTTTGTTACACAGTGTTTGCTGTTATCAAATCAATCTTTTGATGGAGTGGCGTGTGTGTCGAACCATATCTCATCTACACTGTGGTGCAAAAAAATCGATCCACTAAAAATTTGGTCATTTTTGAAGTTTCGAATTTCCTAAACCTCTTGTTCGATTTAAGTGATTTTTTTTACCACGTTATAGCCTTATTTATTGACAATATCGCTGTAATAATATTGTTGCTATACAGTCAAACTGTCATTGTATAACGGGTGTACGAATCAAACTGTGTCTTTTTCTCAGAGTTCGCATCACCTTGTGGACTATTCTAGTACTTATAAAATACTGAAATTAAAACCTAACTATAGCCTCAGGTTTTCTTAACATTTTGTCTTTCGATTCATTCGCTTATGTTGGATAATAAAAAAGTTAGGTACATTAACAACTGGCCATGTTCGTCATCAGTACAGGGTTTTTTTGAAATAAGTGCGGCAAACTTTAAGGGGTAATTTTACACATGAAAATAATGACAGTTTGCTTAATAATCATATTATGTCCGCAAACGCTTCGTTTCCGAGATACGGGATGATCAATATTTTTTTACAAACCGACGATTTATTTATTGCTTTAAAACCAGTTGAGATATGCAAATCAAATTTGGTGGGTTTTAAGAGGTAGTTATTGCACATTTTTTGACATACAATTAAGAATTTTATATTCACCATTTGCGTGCGTACGGGTAATATTATCGGTCATAATAACCGTTTGCGCGCCAATGGTGAATATAAAATTCTTAATTATATGTCAAAAAATGTGCAATAACTACGTCTTAAAACCCACCAAATTTGATTTGCATATCTCAACTGGTTTTACAGCAATTACAGCAATAAATCGTCAGTTTGTAAAAAAAAATTGAACATCCCGTATCTCGGAAACGAAGCGTTTGCGGACATATGATTATAAAGCAAATTGTCATTATTTTCTCATGTAAAATTACCCCTTACAGCAGGGGTGGGCAAAAGCCGGCCAGCGGGCCGGATCCGGCCCTTTTGTTTATTTTATCCGGCCCATTGAAAAATCCAACAGGCAATTTTTGTTATTCTCTTAGTATTAGTGTGCGTATAACATAATTTTAAATTGATTAGTAGAAATCGTTAAGCTATAAAGAAATAGCAAAATAAAATCTTTCATTAACTGACTTATTTAATGACCATTATTTTAATATTCTTCTTCTTTTAGTGCCGACTCCACTAATGAAGGTTGGCTATAACTATTGCGAATTCGTCTCTATCTTCTGCTGTTCTTAAAAGCGTCTGTGTGTTTAACCCGGTCCAGTCGCGAATGTTTTTCAATCAGGATATTATTTATCGACTACCAGGACCGGTTTTTCCTTCTATTCTACCCCTCGTAATCAGCTGCAACAATTCGTACTAATCATTTTTAAGTATATGTCAAAAGTTCTCTATCTCTTCCTATTCTGTACAAACCATATAGTTTATAATATGATCGGTCCGTGGTATTTTCAAAATTCTAAAAAACCACGTCGCAAAAGCTTCCAGCTTTCTCATTAAGTCCACATTAACAGTCCAAGCTTCGGCACTATAAAGAAGAATAGAGTGGATATAAGATTTTACCATCCGATAACGGATTTGCAGATCGAGTCTTTGGTTACCTACTCAAGGTTACTCTTTGGTTACATCTTCAAAAAGGCTATCTTGATTGCTCTCTACTTGATCGAATTTCTGATTTCGGATTTAAATCTTTCGTAATCCAGACTAGAAAAGATTTTTCATTTTGCCCACTTGTTATAATATAATATAATATAATATAATGGACCATATTTCTTTAAAAATTATGTAATATATTTTAGCGGGCATAAATTATTGTTTGCATGTACACCCAAGTAAGACAATAATTTATTATTACTATTATCTATTATTAACAGTCAAATTTCTGTGTCCAAATGCTTTAAAATCATACTAGTAATGATAGTATTTTTGTCAAAAAATTTCTTGAACAGGGAAAAAACTCCACCAAAAACATTCGCGGGTGCAGTGTACTTACGCGTTATAGTCCTCCGGCCCGGGAGACATTTTGGAAATTTCATTTTGGCCCGCGCTTAAAAGTATTTGCCCACCCCTGCCTTAAAGTTTGTCACACTTATTTAGAAACACCCTGTACTGATGACGAACATGGCCAGTTGTTAAAATACCTAACTTTTTTATTATCCAATATAAGCGAATGAATCGAAGGACAAAACGTTAAGAAAACCTGGGCTATAGTTAGGTTTTAATTTCAGTATTTTATAAATGCTAGAATAGTCCACAGGGTGATGCCAACTTTGAGAAGAAGACACAGTTTGATTCATACACCCGGTATGCAATGACAGTTTGACTCTCTAGCAACAATACTATTACAACGATATTGTCAATTAATAAGGCTATAACGTGGTAAAAAATCACTTAAATCGAACAAGAGGTTTAGGAAATTCGAAATTTCAAAAATGGCCAAATTTTTAGTGGATCGATTTTTTGCACCGCAGTGTATATAAATAATTGATTTTTTTCTCTCCGGTACTGTTTTGTGTTCGTTAAATATTTCGTTTTCCTTATGCGCAGATGATGGAATTCATTAATGGTCTGCCTTATGTGTATTTTCTTAAACCTAAATCCTATGCATGCGCCTCAACACTTCCACAAACTTGTTCTACTGCACTTAATTCCAGTGTCATCTGCATTGAGTGTATTAACAAGATTGTCTAATGTCGGCACTCATTTGCCTTCACTTACTGATTAATATAATGTAATGAGACGTATGCATAAGGAAAGAGAAGTACTTCTAACAATTAAGAAAAGAAAACTGAGATTTATGGGACATGTGACGAAAGGAGATAAATATATAATACTCCAGGTCATTCTGCAAAGTAAAATCCAGGGAAAAATATCTATAGGAAGGAGACGTAACTCATGGCTGAAGAACCTTAGAGAATGGTTTGGTTGTAGTAACAACGAATTATTAAGAGCCCCAGTCTCAAAAGTAAAAATCGTTCTGATGATTGCCAACCTTCGAAGCGAAGACGGCACCTAGAGAAGAAGACTGACGAAAACAACAATAGAAGATTGTTTCACAAGACTAGCAAGATTGGAGGTAAATATTAAACGCGGCCAAAACTGATTACGATTTGTAGAGCCAAGAAAGAAGAAGTCTGATTTATGAGATAATAAATATTTACACTCAAGACATTTAACAAAACTCGAATTTTTTGTGATAAAGTAAATATAATACAGGGTTGTATTATGAAAGCCGTATTAATAAAGAAATATGTTTTGTCGATAACGAATTTGTTAGGGTCGTAACACTAATTTCTATTTTTTAATTTTTCCTTTCCTTACTTAATATCATTTTAATGGATAACTACGATTTTAGGTGTCATATATGAAGATACAGCAACTGATGAATGCAACGAATTAAAAGATCACGTTATAAGTAAGCAATTGACCCAATGTACAACTACCGTAAAGAAAGAAAACGCTGTAGAAAAACCTTTTGAATGTGAAATATGCACCAAACAGTTTTCGTACAGATCTCACTTGAAAATTCATATGATAACTCATACTGGTGAAAAACCTTTTTCGTGTGGAGTTTGCACCAAACAATTTACACAAAGTTCAGCTTTAAAACAGCATATGAAAATTCATACCACTGGAAAAAGTAAATTTGAATGTGACATATGCACCAAACAGTTTTCAAACAAGTCTTATTTAAAACTACATATGAAATTGCACACTGGTGAAAATCCTTTTGTGTGTGAAGTTTGCACCAAGCAGTTTACTCAAAGTTCTTCTTTAAAAGTACATATGGCAATGCACACTGGAGAAAGTCAATTTGAATGTGAAGTATGCGCCAAACAGTTTTCTCATAGTTCTCATTTAAAACTTCATATGATAAAGCACTCTACTGAAAAACAGTTTGAATGTGAAATATGCACCAAACAGTTTTCACACTATTCTTCTTTAAATATGCATAAGAAAATACACACTGGAGATAACCTTTTTGGATGTGAAATTTGTACCAAACAGTTTGCAAGAAGTCAAGATTTAACGAGACATTTGAGAATACACAATGGAGAAAAACTATTTGTATGTAACATATGCTCAAAACAGTTTTCACAAAGTGCTCACTTAAAGAGTCATATGCTAACTCATACTGGTGAAAAACCTTTTGAATGTGAAGTTTGCTCCAAACAATTTACACAAAGCTCTTCTTTAAAACAGCATATGATAAGGCACACTGGAGAAGGTCAATTTAAATGTGAGATATGCACCAAACAGTTTTCACGAAGTGCTAACTTAAAAATTCATATGATAACTCATACTGGTGAAAAACCTTTTACATGTGAAGTTTGCGCCAAACAGTTTACTCAAAATTCTTCTTTAAAAACACATATGAAAATGCACTGTGAAGAGAGTAAATTTGAATGTGAAATATGCACCAAACAGTTTTCACAAAGTGCTCACTTAAAAGCTCATATGATAACTCATACTGATGAAAAACCTTTTGAGTGTGAAGTTTGCACCAAGCAGTTTACACAAAGTTCTTCTTTAAAAAAGCACATGGAAAGGCACACTGGAGAAGGTCAATTTGAATGTGAAATTTGTAGCAAACGGTTTTCACGAAATCATGATTTAACGAGACATTTGAGAATACACAATACAGAAAAACTATTTGTATGTAACCTGTGCACAAAGCAGTTTTCACAAAGTGATTACTTAAAGACTCATATGAAAACTCATACTGATGAAAAACCTTTTGAGTGTGAAATTTGCTCGAAACAGTTTAAACAAAATTGTTCTTTAAAACTGCATAAGAAAGTACATACTGGTGATAACCTTTTTGGATGTGAAATTTGTACCAAACAGTTTGCAAGAAGTAAAGATTTAACGAGACATTTGAGAATACACAGTGGAGAAAAACTCTTTTCATGTAAAATATGCAACAAACAGTTTTCACAAAGTGCCCACTTAAAGGGTCATATGCTAACTCATACTGGTGAAAAACCTTTCAAGTGTGAAGTTTGTATCAAAGCGTTTACACAAAGTTCAGCTTTAAAACAGCATATTAAAAGGCACACTGGAGAACTTAAAGTTAAATGTGAAATATGCACCAAACAGTTTTCACAAAGTGCTCACTTAAAAGTTCATATGATAACTCATACTGGTGAAAAACCTTTTACATGTGAAGTTTGCGCCAAACAGTTTACTCAAAATTCTTCTTTAAAACAGCATATGAAAAGGCATGCTGGAGATAATTGAGTCTGAAGTACAGGGCCGCCGAGAGAGATGAGCGGGCCCCAGTAAGAATTGAAGAGCGGGCCCCGGAAAAAAGTGACGAGCGAAAAAATTGTTTAATTTTTATAGAAATAAAATTGTCAATAATAAATAATAAGTATTTCAAATATAACTTTTATTAAATTTTGACTATATTTTTATAATAGTGAAAATATTTACAATACCAGTACAGTAAAACCTCGATACAACGGACTTCTTTTTAACGGACTTCGGATATAACGGACAAAAAAAATCCGATCAAATGTAAAAAAAAATTAATGCAAAAAAATTGAAAAATCGAATTCTGAAAGAAAAATCAGCAATGACAGGATCTCGGCACTGCTTTATGCTAATCCCGATAGATCGCATGGATTGACTGCTATAATTGTTGACAAATCTCGTAAACCTAGAGTTGTCAAAGATATAAGCATCATCTGCCCCACTGGCGAAGCGTCCATGTAACCAATGTTACCATTGGTAACAGTTAAAAATCTTGCAAATAAATATTTTATGACTACTGTGAAATAATTCCATTTTATTATTTTTTTTTTCAATAGAAATACGAGTGTTAATAGTAATTCACTAAAAAGCCAACTAGACGCACGAAAATATTGGCGAATTTATGCGACTCGAAAGTTTATGCCACCGAAAGAGGTGAAATGTTTATTCATTTTAGACCACACTCTTGCTTATCCCCCTGAAAATATTCGTCATTCAGAACATGGCAACTTTAATTGTATAATTCTGCCAAAAAATACATCGGCTATTCAACCCATGGATCAGTGAATAATTTTGTCAAACCAAATGAGTATATTGCAGAAAGTTTTTAGATGAGGTAGAAAAGTAAAAAAGTAGCCAATAAAACTAGATTCCTTTTTTAAAGTACAGATTTGTACACTGTATCTAGATACAGTACATATTTTCAAAAAAAAAAACATTTATTTTAAATCTATTTTTATATAACGGACTTTCGGCTTTAACGGACATCCTGTCCCCCCAATTAGTCTGTTATATCAAGGTTTTACTATAGTTTTCGAGTTTTTTGATTGGCAAAGATGTCTTTAATTTTCGAAAAATCTCTTGATTTTACCAAATCATTCTCAATGCACAAAGTTGCTAGGTCAGTTAACCGATCCCGTTTAAGATGCGCCCCGGTAAAATGTACCGGCTGTACCCCACTCTCGGCGGGTCTGTCTGAAATATGGTCCACACATTTTGTAACAAATTAAAATCTAAAAGAATATACAGTTGAGTCCACGATTCTTTACCGTGCGTTATCATTTAAAGCATACGAAATAAGTCGAAAATCTATTCCAAGCAACAGCAAGTGACAGAAAATGGCTAAGGCTCCGATCACGGATTGGATTATAAAATTTGACGTTATCAAAAATAAATAAAATGTAAAATGTTAGTTTTGCTTTAACACATTCATCCCTGCGTGAGACAGATGCTGTCTCACGGTGTTGTGTTCTTGCCGGACCGGGTGAGCTTACGGGTGTGTCTCACAGCTAAATTTTACATCAGACTGCGTGAGCCGGTGAAGAGACACGGTGCAATATTATGTATTATAGCATTGAATAATGCCGGTCTAAGGGAACACTTCAGTGTTTGCGGTTTCAAAATAGGACAATTTGATGTCAAGTTATGAATAAAAAAACAGCTATATGTACCATATTTACCTTCCTAATTTGTTTTTCTTGGTACCATGTCACATTCACTGGAATAACTTCCATCAGAAGCAAAGTAATCATCCGAATCTGATAAATCACAATTAGTCCTGTCGCCAGGGGGGTACAACGGCCTCCTTTATTCAGATGGACTTACCCAAGTTTTTTTCATGTATTTTGACCCGTAGAATACGAATTTTTTGGGTAATAGTTGATCCGGATGTCGATAAGATTGTTATTGACCAAGAAGTTGAGGAATTACATAACCGCGATCTCTCGCAAAACAAAACATTTTTTGGTATTTTTTGGGTCATTCTAAGCAAAAAATGTTTCTACAATTTTTTTCGTAGGATGTCTAGTTTTCGAGATAACCGCGGTTGAACTTTCAAAAAATCGAAAAATTGCAATTTTTGAACCCGAATAACTTTTCATTAAAAAATAAAATAGCAATTCTGCTTACCACATTTGAAAGTTTAAGTCAAATTATATCGGTTTTGATTATTTGCATTGCTAAAAAGTTATTTTTTTATTGTTAAACAAAGCTATAAACACATAGTGTTTCCCGTGTCTTTACATGCGTTTCAACGCATGCTACGTAGAAATAGCCTCGACTGCACTAGTACCTATTCTACCTACTCGTTCGATTTTAAATGAGAAATCATTGAAAACATCACTCACGCACTAGGTATTTGTAGCTTTGTTTAACAATAACAAAATAAATTTTTAGCAATGCAAATAATCAAAACCGATATAATTTAACTTAAACTTTCAAAGGCGGTAAGCAGAATTGCTATTTTATTTTTTAATCAAAAGTTATTCGGGTTTAAAAATTGCAGTTTTTCGATTTTTTTGCAAGTTCAACCGCGTTTATCTTGAAAACTGTGCATCCTACGGGCTAAACCTGTTAGAACATTTTTTGCTTAGAATGACCCAAAAAATACAAAAAAATGTTTTGTTTTGCGAGAAATCTCTGTTATGTAATTCCTCAAGTTCTTGGTCAATAACAATCTTATCGACATCCGGATCAACTGTTACCCAAAAAATTCGTATTCTACGGGTCAAAATACATGAAAAAACTTGGGTAAGTCCATCTGAATAAAGAAGACCGTTGTACCCGCTGGCGACAGGACTAAATCTTCATCTGACATTACTTCATCATGCAGTCTTTTATCCGAGCTTGTTCAGCTTCAGAAGAGGACATACTGCCCTATTTATAACACTTCTCAAATTATGAGTTCAAGAGATACTTGTAAAGTAATGCAATAATTGCAAGTAACTATCAATGCCGTGATTTAGTCACATAAGTACCGACAAGCCTGGGACGACATCTGCCCTCCATACCGGGTGAGCCATCCGTGGCTCTCAATTTTATTGCTACATAAATAATACACAATTGACTAGATTTGAATGGAAATTATGTTGTGGGATATTTAAAGGTCCATATTTGATAATTTAAGTAAAATTAATTTCCGGTCCGCAGATCTCATAAAAATAAAATGAATGCCGGTGTGTTATTGGTGCAGAATTACAACTCCGTTAAAAATAGCTTAAAAATTTTAGTATTATTAGTGATATTAAATATTTGGTATAATATAAAATATAAATACCTATTTGACAAGAAAATATTTTCTTTTTGTTATTTATTTCACTTTTGCCACCTTTTGCGGAAACTTAAACAAAACCATTCCTTAATTGTGAATGAGGTTAACGTTGTATGTAAATTAATGGCAAAATCAAATACCCTTACCACAAAATTTCAAAATCCAATATAAAATTAGTTGTGAAAACAACTGTTTGTGTAATATTAATAACTTCTAAATGCAAAAACAGGACACAAAAACAGCAAAAAAATTCAACAAACTAACAGTGACAAATAAACCAGAAACGTCACAAATTGTACTTAAAATCTTAAAACGTCACCAAGCGTGTTTTTTGTACCTACCTCTTTTAGATGTACCGAGTCTAGACCGTTCAGAAAAATAACATGTGTCTTTACTTAATAACAGGCGGTAGCTGGTTTGTCTTTAGTTTCATGCGTGGAAAACAATGATGCTAGATAAAAAAAATATGTGTTTTATCTCAACAGATATTAAAGACGCACGGGTAAAGAACCCTGGACTCAACTGTACTATATGAACAACGCCGCACATATGCCGATTTAATACAATGAAAAATATTGTTTCTTTAAATATCGGCATGTATTTTTCATTCAACATAAGAGCGAAGTACAAAAGAAAGCAAACCATGAAATTGAAGATGGTCAGATAGCAATAGAGAGCAAGAAAGAGAGAACGAAATAAAGAGCTCGAAAAATAACAAAAGCCCAGGAATAACAGAAATATCGGCCGAAATGATAAAATCAGGAAAGACTACAAAGAAAGATATATGACCTGATAAAAAGAATATGGGAGTAGCAAAAAGGCCAGAAGAGTGGATCAAACCAAGGATATACCCTATACATAAAAAAGATGGTAGAATGCTATGCGAAAACTATAGAGGCATTGCACTACTAGAAATAGTTTACAAAATCTTGGCACAAAGCATAAGAAAAATGCTAAATCAATATTCGGAAAAAATATTGGGAGAATACCAGACAGGTTTTAGAATCAACAGATCAACGGCTGACCAAATATTTGCTTTCAAAGAAATACAGACTACCTGTTACGAACATAAAACAATACTATATGCTTTATTCATCGACTTTAAGCAGACCTGTGACACAGTAAACAGAGCAGATGTCCGAACTGAAAGAATAGGGGGTACCAAGTAAAATTATCAGGATGGTAAAGATGATGATGGAAAACACAATAAACGAAATATAATGGAAAGGGTATAATACATCCAAAAAGTGTGAAACCAAGGAAGGATTATGACAGGGAGATCCACTATCAACAACTGCATTCAATTTGACATTGAACTCCCACCAATGCATAGCATTTTCAGATGAAGAAAAGACAAAGTATATGATAATGGGAGTCAAAGAGTCAAACAAGTTAATTACCTTGGAGCCAAAATAGATGAAAATGGTCATGAGGAAGGGGAGCTAAAGACAAGAATAGCTAAGGGAAATAAAAAGTATGAAGCATTACGAACATTAATGAAATCCAAATACGTATCAAGAAAAACAAAAATCAGATATACCTAATTTATAAGACTGTTATCAGACCTACAGGAGCATACGCATGCGAAACATGGGTGCTGAAAAAGTCAGAAACAGACCTTTTAGAAAGATGGGAGAGAAAAATGCAAAGAGCAATATATCGCACCCTCAGTGCAAAACTGTTGTAAGTCAAAAATTTTATGAAAATGAAGTAATCATGGCATTCGCTTGTAAACATGCATATCTATCCCGTGTAAAACTTCAGTAACTTTCAAATGCTCAACCGGCTAAATATCACACCGACATTAGCACGAAAATAAACAAAATCGTCTTTATCTCTCAAACTTACTTATTTTGACTTACAACAGTCTTGCACTGGGAGTTCGATATGGAGGTGTCAAAATAGAAGGTCGGTAGAGAAGAACAACCAATAAAGAATTGGAAGAACTGTATGGAGAGCCAACGGTAACGACGACGATCAAAGCACAGAGAATACGATATTTGGGGCACATGGAAAGAATGGGAAGTAAAACTAAGTCAATACTTTTCGAGTTATTTGCGAGTGACTATGTTCATTTTTAACAAAAAAACATGCTGTTGGACTGTCTCCAATATCAAACATTCATTATTCATATCCGATATTGAACAGTATATTTTTATCACCCCGTACATCACACGAGCCAATTTGTTATCATATTTAAACATGTGCGGATTAATTAATTTGTTTAATTGTAGCAATTTATAAACAATATTTTGGCAATGGACATTAAATTAGCTGACTAATTAAACTTGTTGTCGTGTGGTCCATGACCCAATTCATGTTGCCAACAAGAAATAATACATTTTAGAATCATTCTCAAGAATCACTTCAACCAGACCAGAGGTGCTTGTAACTTCACTCACTAGAATCAATATGTAGTATCAAATAGAGTCTTCAACTAAATCGCACAACTAAAGTCGCAAGTCAATACTCAAAGTTCTCCCGGGGTAACTACCCTTAGTGTCGGTCTTATAAATAAAATCTCGCATTACTATTTGGTGTTTTCATTATCTGAAGAGCAGCCCCCACTGATCCTAGAATTATACAACTGTTTTCACAAATAACTCAAAAAGTAAGTATTTTATCAAAAAAAAATATTAGCAAAAATATAGCTGATAAAAAAGTAAAAAAATGGTGTATGCATGAAGTATGTAGACCTAGTAGAAGCAGAGTTGTAGCTAATGAAAAGTATGTTCTTGTTCGTCAAATTCCAAATCGAATATTTCAACGTGAAATAACCAAAAAACGGAGCACTTTTCAGGATAAACTCAAAAGTGTTTAAAAAAAAGGTTTATTTTTGTATTAAAAAAAAACGTCCAACATTAGTGAGTTATGCTCAAAATATTGTTGGTCCCTTTCACTTTTTGGTAAAAAGAATCGCGAAAATCGCCCCCTAATTAGCATCCCAAATAAAAGTAATCGTTACCGCTTCACAAGTTATTTTGCTTATGTATTCTTTATATGATATGTAAGTCTCATCGGCTTAAAGTGCTTATTTTTAAAAAGGCTGTAGTTAAAATGGCTTAAACGAGTCACTTATGACAATTATTGTATGCAAATTTTTAACAGCTATAGCATAACCAATTTTTGTCTAACAGGAAAACAAACAATCCAAAATATTCAGAAAAGCAAAACGTACATTTTATTACTCTTTAAGATTTTTTGTTATTACTAATAGCTTTTAAGTCATTTTAACAAAATGGAATTTTTTCAAAATAAAAAAAAAGTTTTTTGAAACCAATTTTTTTCAAAAATTAGTACTTTGAACCAATGAAACTTATAAACAATACATAAGTAAAGTAACCTATGAATCAGTGACGAATAATTTTATTTGGGGTGCTAATGAGGGGGGGGGATTTTCGCGATTCTTTTTACCAAAATATAAAAGAGACCAACAATATTTTGAGCGTAACTCATTTACTTTTAATGTTACAAGTTTCTTTTTTAAACAAAAATAAACTTTTTTTAAACACTTTAAAAAAGTTTTAACGAGTTTTTCCCGAAAAGTAATCCGTTTTTTGGTTATTTCACGTTGCAATATTCGAATTGTAATTTGACGAATGAGAACCTACTTTTCATACAGACTTCATGCACACACCATCTTTTCCACTTTCTTGTAAGCTATATTTTTGCTAAAAATATTTTGTTCGATAAAATAAGTACTTCCTTTTTGAGTTATTTGCGAAAACCTTCCAAAAACATGTTTTTTTTTTGTTAAAAATGAACTTATTCACTCACAAATAACTCGAGTAGTGTTGACTTAGTGAAGAAACTCTATAGAACAAGAGTTTCTTAGAATTAATCATTTTATCGAATTCCTGACTTACTTTGAATGTATATTTTTCACTCCCGAGAAAGAGGTATTCCCCTCTATTTTTGTAAAATGGAGGGGAATACCTCCAGTTTTACAAAAAGGGAGGGGATGTAGAATTGTAAACGTTTTCTTATATAATAATAGACAATTTCAACTACCTATTTCCAAATTTTCATCCTTCCTTCATTTTTTTTGGGTCAGATTTTTCTTTGTTCGGGCTATAACCCATACAACAAAAACTTTTTCGTGTGAAGTTTGCACCAAACAGTTACTCAGTATTCGGGTCCCCGGTAACAGTATTTCAATTGTTTTAGAGCAAGATGACCCTATTTTGACTCTTCTCTACTCGTTTCTTGCTGCTTAAAATGATTAATAGTGTAATAGAAGTTAAAAGAATTCTGAACATATCTAGGTTGCATTCCTCCCGCATATATTGACATAAAATTTCGCTGTTGCTATCGAATATTTATAAAATTTTTGAATGACTATTTTATGACTGCTTGAAATTGTGTCCAATACTATATTCAATCTACATATTATTTCAAAATCAACTTTTGTTACATCGGCAGCTAATCGAGGATTTTCACTAGTAATACCACTAGAGGTCAAATTATTTCCGGAAATTTTTTTGAGATCATGAATATTTTGAAAATTTCCCGAGTCGCAGACGAGGGAAATTTTCTAAAAATATTCATGATCAAAAAAAAATTTCCGGATATTAATTTGACTTCGCGTGGTATTCGGTAAGAAAATTCCACACCAAATTTGCATTTGAAAATCCAAAGCTGCATGAACAGATTAATAGCGCGCCATAGCTTTGTCAGCAATTATTTAGGCTTTCAAACTCGTAATTTCTACTCATTGTAGTTGCATGGGAATACCATTTCAAGATAGAAAATAGTATATTCTTCAATTTTACATAAGTTTTGAGTAACTACAAGTGATAGAAAATTAGTTTTTGGCGTTTTATTTTAAATTATGTAAACAAATAAAAACCAGTCTGTCAAAAATGTTCTGTTATTGTAAACGTCAAAAAATTTCCACTATAATTCGCTGTTGGGTACCCACGAGCAAAAAATTTCCGATAAAATACCTCCGTTGCCATGGTGATCTATCAAAATAACGTATTTTGATTGGTTCAAAATTACAGGTGTGGAATTTTCAAAAAAATTTCAGCTAGTGTAGCCGCCATTTGTGTTCCCGAAATTGGCCTTTTACATGTTGACTAACAATCCAGTTTCTTTTCTAAATCTTTCCCGGGTATGTTTTTTTTTGTGGATCCTGTCTCCTGGATTAGTTTTCTTCTCTCCATTCTTTTCTATTGCTAATTTATATGCCAAATGTAAAACGCTGTCAAGCATTCGATTCCTAGCATGTGCTTCCGAAAGAACAAATTCAATAGCCGTAGAACTCATACTAAATTTTTTAGTCAGTTTGTTAAAGCCTTTAGATTTTGGTCCGCATATACAGGGTGTCCCGAAAAGATTGGTCATAAATTATACCACAGATTCTGGGGTCAAAAATAGGTTGATTGAACCTCACTTACCTATACATATATAATAGTGCACACAAAAAAAGTTACAGCCCTTTTAAATTACAAAATGAAAATCAATTTTTTTCATATATCGAAAACTCTTAGAGATTTTTCATTGAAAATGGACATGTGGCATTCTTATGGCAGCAGAATCTTAAATAAAAATTAAAGTGAAATTTGTGTACCCCATAAAAATTTTATGGGGTTTTGTTCCCTTAAACCCCCCAAACTTTTGTGTACGTTCCAATTTAACTATTAGTGTGGCACCATTAGGTAAACACACTGTTTTTAAAACATTTTTGCCTCTTAGGACTTTTTCGATAAGCCAGTGTTTATCGAGATATTTTGAATATTTATCGAATCCACCACATATTTGTATAATGGTTAAGTACGATTATAGAGACCTGTTAATAATCTGAAAATGTATTTATAATTTACATTTTTAGGTATATTTTGAAAAAGAAGCCACATCTCGATAAAAGGTGACTTATCAAAAAAAGACTAAGAGGCAAAAAAGTTTTAAAAACACTGTGTTTAACTAATGATACCACAATAATAGTTTAATTGGAATGTACACAAACATTTGAGGGGTTTAAAGGAACAAAACTCACATAAAATTTTTATGTAAATATATTAAAAAAGAAGCCGCATCTCTTAATTGGCATCAATTAATTGGAACGTACACAAAAGTTTGGGGGGGTTTAAGGGATCCAAACCCCCATAAAAATTTTATGGGGTGAAAAAATCTCACTATAATTTTGTTTTAAGATGATCCTGCCATAAGAATGATACATGTCGATTTTCAATAAAAAATCTTTAATAGTTTTCGATATATTGAAAAAAATCGATTTTCATTTTGTAACTTCAAAGGGCTGTAACTTTTTTTATGAGCACATTTGTACTAAGCTAAGTTAGGTTCAATCGAACTATTTTTGACTCCAGAATGTGTGGTATAATTTATGACCAATCTTTTTGGGACACCCTGTATAACACCGACTTGTAGATTGTCTATTGGTTTCAGCATTACATACCTCATATCTTGCCATAAGTCATGGTTATCTTGACTTTGAACATAACTTTATTCAAACATGAATGTGTCACACTGTGAAACAACTTCAGTACGTGTTAAGTTTTGGGCGGATTCTTTAACGTAACTGATCTCTTCGTTCGTTATATCAACAGGTGCTTTCACAAACCTAAATCGTATAAATTTGCAATATCTAGGGGAGGACGGTGTTGAATTTTGCCAAATTACTTTTTTGCCTCATACTCTAAGTGGAACAAAAGAAGATAGGAATATATGCGCATCCGAGTTAGTGTCATCGTCAAATTTCTGTTTATTTACCTCTTGTTCAGATCGGTCACAACTCCATTTAGAAATAATTTTCAAAAAATTCCTTTTATTCTTATTTAGAGAACAAATTGTTTCTTCTAAGGTCAGTGAAAAGCGTTTTGTCTATCAAACTTTGTAAACTAGAATATCTACTAAGTTGTCATGAAATGGAAATAATTAAATTACTTATAAACTACTTAATATAAACCTTGATAATATTTATACCTAAATAGGTATAAATATAACAAACTTAACAGATAAAAATAAATTAAAAATCTATGGCTATCGTACCTGCATCCAAGTCATCTTTTCACACACACAAACTTTGTAAACTACTTTCTGCGCAATTTGTAACGTTTTTGCAATCTGTGGGCGGGAGGCATTGCTTTTCCTTTTTTTTTTAACATTAAGTCGTAGCATGGATAAATATTATGTTGTACAACAAGTGAGAAAAAAGACATATTTCTCACGAGCGCAGAAGTTTGTTCACAAGCCGAGGCACGAGGCGAGTGCCGCAAATCAAGCGAGGGAGAGATATGTCATTTTCTCACATGTTTTACACTACTTTTTCTATGGATGCGGTTATATCAAGAGTTCAAACTTCAAAATTAAATAATTTAGGTGCTTTTAGGTATAGTATGTGCATTGAAATAAAATACAGATACCTGTAGGCATTTAATATTCTTAAAATTTATATACTTACATTATTTATTTAAAATTCTAATTAACAGTTGTTTTTGAACAGTTTTGAAAGGTAATTCCTGGTAAGTTCATCTTCAACACATTTTGTTTGACAACATTAATAATTGTATTTGTATTGTGCATGTTGCCATGGAAACGGCGATCACATGTATTGAAACCGGCGGAGAACCCGTGAGAAAAAATATTTCTCACTGCAATGGCCGACTTTTCTCACTGCCTGAGAAATCGTTCGTTTTGAATGTATGTAAGTAGTGAGAGAAGTTGCACATTGTATAGCATCCATAGAAAAATGATTTATTTGTATTTCTAATAATTTCAAACTGTCACTTGGTTAAATCAGCTTGAACAAGCATTGCTATGGTTTGCAATTGAAGCATTTCTTTTTTCCTCGCCCCTGTAATGTTCATCATCACCATCATCATTTGGCTCTACAACTCTATGTGAGTCTTGGCCGCGTTTACTATTTCCCTCCATTGTTGTCGGTCCTGAGCAGCTATTTCCCATTGCTGTACTTCCATTTTGCGTAGATCACTGGCTACTGCGTCCTTCCATCTCTTTCTTGGGCGACCAACTGACCTTTTTCCATCGGGCCTTTCCCAGAATGTGGCGTTCCGAAGTCTTTCGTCACTTGATCTTAGCACGTGACCCGCCCATCGTATTCTGTTTGCTTTAATGTAGCGCAGGGGTCACCAATTAGCGTACCGTGGTTCGCATCCTGACCGTAAGCTAGTTTTGTGCGGACCGTCAATAAATTCAGAATATACCTAGTGTTTCGCAATTTTGAAAATGTTTGGCCATGAAATTGTGTACTATCTTTGGCTCAACTTATGTGTGCGAAGTCGCTTTATCAAAAATGAACTTTATTAAAAATCGGTAGAGATCTCACTTAGCAGATTAATATCTCAACTCCCTAATGAGACTCAGTTGCAATAAACTCACTCCAAACTTTAGACAGGTTGTACATAAAAAATGTCAGTTTTCTCTCTGATAATTTAATTTTGTAAAGAGTTTTCTCCCTTATTGTTATACTTACTAATCATTAATTTTGAAATTAAGTAAGCTGTAATATAAAACTTTAAAAAGAGTAAAACCTGTAGTTGGCTGTATACCTTCGATATAACAACGTGGAATGAAGTAAACACTTCTGTTGTATGTAGGTATATGAGTTTATTAAAATTCTTAAAATTTATCCACAAGGGAGTGGAAGTACAAAACGTTTTCGGTCAGTTTGAACAAAAAAATATTAAACAATTTCTGCCGCAAAATTTCGCCCGGCACCCTTCTGATTTGTTTATAGGGGATATTTTTTAACAAGAATCCATAAAGAAACCGAATCAGAACAGTCAGACACAGGCAGCATAAATCCGGACCCCGGAAGTGTCATAGGTTTTCGAAACGGACCCTCAGGTAAACTAATTGGTGACCCCTAATGTAGCGTACTATGTTTTCATCTCCATATATTGTCTGGAGTTCATCATTGTGTCTTCTTCTCCATTCTCCTGTTGTCTCGTCTCTGCACGGCCCATAGATAGTCCGCAGTATCTTTCTTTCAAATACCAGTAATTTTGTCGTTTCCCGCTGATTCAGAGTCCATGTTTAGCTTCCATAATATGTTATTGTGGGACGAATTATTGTCTTATATATTCTTACTTTTGCTGGTCTTGAGAGTATTTTTGATTTAAGTAGGGTCATTAATGAGTAATATGCCCTGTTTCCTGTAATGATCCTGGCTGCCACGTCCTTTTCATATTTATTTTCAGATGTTATGATCGCTCCCAGGTACTTAAATTCTTTGAGGACTTCAAAGTTTTCATTAATTGTTACGTTTTGTCTAACCCTTGGTCTTGGGTTCTTCGTAACCACCATGTACTTGGTCTTGTCCTCGTTGACCTTAAGACCAACTTCCTTGGCTCCTTTTGTCGAATAGAGTAAAAACTTCTTTTGCATCTCTGGTGGATTGTGCAATTGTGTCCACGTCATCCGCAAAGGCTAATAGTATTTTTGATCCTTGGGCTGCAAATCCGTTTGTCAGTTGTTGCTGAGCTTTCCTTACTGCATGTTCCAGTGCGAAGTTAAACAGCAGGGGGGTGAGAGGATCTCCTTGTCTAAGCCCGGTGTCAATGAGGAATTCCTCCGACGTGGTGCTGCCAATTCTGATTCGTGCGAAAGCGTTCTCCGTGCTCACCTGTTCTAATCGTACCAGTTTTCCAGGTACTCCCATTTCTACCATAGTCTCCCATAATGCCTCTCTGCTAACATAATCATAAGCTTGTTTAAAGTCCACGAAGATTTGGTGTACGTCGCGGTTGAATTCCCAGTTTTTTCCAACACCTGGCGTAGGACGAAGATCTGGTCTATGGTCGACCTTCCCGGTCTGAATCCGCTTTGGTAGTCGCCTATTATTTCCTCTGCATATAGAGTTAGTCTTCTAAACAGTATTATGGATATAATTTTGTATGTTGTATTAATCAACGGTATTCCTTTATAGTTCCGACATATTTGTTTGTCTCCCTTCTTGTGAATAGGTATTATATGGCTTTCATGCCAGTGTTTCGGTATTTCTTCTCTCTCCCAGACTTCTCTTATGAGATGATATATCTCAAGATGTAGTTTTTCTCCCCCTTTTTTAGTAGTTCCGCCTGTATGCCGTCTGGGCCTGGAGCTTTATGGTTTTTTAGGGACGAAATTGCGGACTTTACTTCAGCTATTGTAGGCCCTGGTATTTCAGATTCGGCTAACTGGTACTGTCTTTGTTGCCCTGTCGTTGTGGGGTTTTCTGTATTTAGGAGTTGCTCAAAATACTTTCTCCATTGGCGGCTTATCTCTTCGTCGTCTGTGAGCAATTTTCCTGCATCATCTTTTATAAATCTTGGGCTGTTGATCGTGTTGCCCGTCATTGTTTTTAGGTCCCTATAAAACTGTCTAGACTGACCGGTTCTATGTTCCTCCTCGAGTTGCTGTATTCGTGCTTCTAGGTACTGTTTCTTTTTTCTTCTCAAAAGTCTTCTCGTTTGAGTCCTTATTCTGTTGTAGTCTTCCCTGTTCTCTTCTGTAGGTCGTGCTAGTAACTCCAGCCTCTTGATTGCTTTCTGCTGCAAGCTTTGTTCGCACTCTTGGCCAAACCACTGGTTTTTCTTCTTGTTATTCCTTTCTTTCCCTATAGTTTCCGCTGCGGCGCTTTCTAGTTATATTTTGCCGTTTCTGGTCGATGGTCAATTCTGGTGTTGATGTTTCTTCTTCTTTCAGTGTCAGCAATTTATTTTGGATCATTGACTGATATTGGCGTTCATTATCAGGTAGTTCGAGCCTTGAAATGTCCCATCTGTTTACTTGTTAGCGTTGCTTTGGATGTCTCGTGTTTAGCCTTGTTCTCATTTTTATTCTGACCAGGAAGTGGTCAGTCACTTTGTGCTCCCCTCAAACTGTGTGCGCCGTTGATATTGCTAGAGTGTCTTCCGTCGATAAGCACGTGGTCTATCTGATTTCGTGTGATTCCGTCATTTGACAATCAGGTTACTTTATGTATATCTTGCCTTTGGAACTGTGTAGTTTTCACTACCATATTATTGGCTACAGCGAACTCTGCCAGTCTTGATCCGTTATCATTAGTGTTATCGTGTAAGCTATGTGTACCGATCACCGCTCTAAGATGGTCCTCTTTGCCTAGTTTGGCATTGAAGTCTCCCAGTATAATTTTGACGTCGTGTCTGGGTGCCGTTGTGTACTGTTGTTCTAGAATTTCATAAAATTCCTCCTTGTCGTCTTCATTTGCTTCTTCAGTTGGTGCGTGGGTTGAGAAGAGGGTTAGGTTAAACCATTTTCCTTTCAGCCTTAGAGAACACATGCGCTTGTTGATTGGTTTGAAATCAATTATGGCAGACTTGAGTTTTCCGTTGACTACAAACCCACATCCAAATTCGTGCCTTTCCTCTTCTCCTGACCAGAAAACCAGGGAATTTTTCATTTGCATGCTTCCCGATTCTGTCATCTCATTTCCTGGATCGCTGTTACGTCCATCTTATATTTTTGAAGCTGTTTTATGGCATGTGTTGCAATTCCGGGCCTGAACCAGCTTAGCACGTTGCATGTGCCTAAAAGAACGTCCTTATTTCGTAGCTTGGGTCTAATCCGTGTTTCATGTCTATTCCGAGGCAATAGTATCCGATTCGTAGCGTCTTTCTTTTTCCTTGTATGGGTTGCTGGTCCATAGCAAAACCCCCTTTTCGGAGGACCATTTCTCCCATCCTCGTCAGCCCTGACCCTGCCTTCCACTGGGGTTGGTTACCCAATCTCCAGCAGGGTTGCTCAGGTTCTCCGGAGTTCACCCGTGCAGCCTAAGCCGCACTTCGTGGAGGCGTTGATTGAGGTATTAGGGGATAACATTCAATACCTCAATCAACGGTGAAGGTGAGGATAGGAATTGAGTAGGAGAGGCTAGAGATGCTAACTGGAAACAGCATCATGTATTGCGCTTCACTACCCCATTTGAACCCCTTTAATGTTGTCTGTGGTAATATAAGGATATTACCAGTATGTTTGTTAACCCTTCCACCAACATACGGTTCCCCCTCAAAAATTATGTAGGTAAATAATGTTTCTTAAAATATATGAAAGGTTGTGATTTATGAGGTAATATAAATTTACACTCAAGACATTCAACAACACTCGAATTTTTTGTGAAGTATATACAATATACATGGCCGTATTAATAAAGAAATATGTTTTGTCTATAAAGAAATATGTTAGGGCCGTAACACTAAATTACTATTTTTTGTTTCTTTCGTTGCTTAATACCATTTTAATGGATAACTACGATTTTAGGTTTCATATGTGAAGATACACCAACTGATGAATGCAACGCATTAAAAGATCACGTTGAGAAAGTGAATGCTGCAGAAAAGCGTTTTGTATGTGAAATATGCACCAAACAGTTTTTACACAAATCTCACTTGAAAGTTCATCAGATGAGGCACACCGGGGAAAAACCTTTTGAATGTGCGATTTGTACTAAAAAGTTTACAAGAAAGCAAGATTTAACGAGACATTTGAGAATACACAATGGAGAAAAACCATACTTATGTAACATATGCACAAAACAGTTTTCACAAAGCGCTCACTTAAAGGATCATATGGTAGTTCATACCGTTGAAAAACCTTTTGCGTGCGAAGTTTGCGGCAAAGAGTTTTCGAGAAGTTCTGATTTAAAAATGCATATGATTATTCATACTGAAGAAAAACCATTTGGATGTCACATATGCGCCAAAAATTTTTCACGCAGTTCTTCTTTAAAAGAGCATATGAAAAAGCACACTGGAGAAGGTCAATTTGAATGTAAAATTTGTAGCAAACAGTTTACACGAAATCACGCTTTAACGACACATATGAGAATACACAATGGGGAAAAACTATTTGTATGTAACATATGCACAAAACGGTTTTCACGCAGATCTACCTTAAAGGTTCATATGCTAACTCATTCTGATGAAAAACCTTTTGAATGTGAAGCTGACACCAAACAACCTTCTTTAAAACAAAATATGAAACCGCACATTGGAGATAATCTTTTGGAGCCTGAAATATGGCCCAAACATTTTTTAGCAGATTAAAATCTAAAAGAACATATGAACATCGCCGCACATACGTCAATTTAACGAATTTACGCGGCTAAAAGGATTTTACAACATATTTTTACTCCATCTCGTACAAATCCATGGAAAATATTGTTTTTTAAATATTGACATGTATTTTTCATGAAAAAACAATTAAAATAAATATTTAAAATTAACAAGAACTATATACGTTTTTATTTATACCTCACATATCGGTGCCACATATCGATATATAGCCAAGAATACGGTCTAACAATGAACATCAAGAAAACAAAATTTATGAGAATATCTAAAACTCAAAGAAGTAACGAGAATCTCCTCATAAACGAAACCAATGTCGAACGAGTAGACCAATATGCATATCTTGGAACAATGATGAACTCCACAAATGATTACTTCCAGGAGATTAAAATTAGAATAGAAAAGGCTAGAGCGAATTTTAACAAAATAAAAAAAGTGCTCTGCACAAGAGATCTAAAGTTAGAGCTAAGAGTAAGGTTGGCTAGGTGCTACGTTTTCTCGACTCTGTTTTACGGAATGGAAGCTTGGACCTTAAATGCGGCATCAATGAAAAAACTGAAATAATTCGAGTTGTGGGTATATGTATAGAAGAATTCTAAAAATATTATGGACAGAACACGTCACCAACAAAGAGGTTCTGAGAAAGATGAATAAAGAAATGGACGTCTTAAATACAATCAAAACCAGAAAATTGGAATATCTCGGACATATTACACGTGGAGAGATATATAACTTTTTCCAGCTCAGTATGCAGGGAAAGATTCAAGGAAAAAGGAGCATAGGGAGACGCAGAATATCGTGGCTGCGCAACCTAGGAGAATGGTACGGATGTACATCAAATGAACTTTTCAGAGCAGCCGACTCCAAAGTCCGAATAGCTACGATGATTGCCGATCTCCGTCGCGGCACTTGAAGAAGAGAAGATCGGTCTCTGACATATCGGAGTCAGTAACCAGTAAAAAGAAAAATACATGGATCAGAAATAAAGTGGAAGACGTAAACAAACATGCAGCTACTCTCAAATGGAAATTTCAACAGCAGACAAAAAACGGATGATGAAATGAATCGATAACCCACTGGAGACCTTGGCACAATAAATGAGGAAAGGGTAGACCACAGATGAGATGGTCGTATGACCTAAAAAGCTAGGCAGGGACCAGATGGACAGGATTAGCACTGAATCGAGAAGAGTGGAAAAATAAGGGGGAGGTCTACGTTCAACTTTGGACAAATGAAGAGCAATAGATAGATAGAATCGAAGTCCTGCTTATTTACCCTGCCATTAACTGAATTGTGCTTCAGCATTCTACAAGATTTTTCTCTCGAAAAAAGAATCGCCCGCTCTCATGATTAGGTACCAGTCTATCGGTCCAGCGGTTTCAGCTCCTGCCTCAAATGCTGGGTATTCACGGTTAATCCATTTAGAGCCAAGCTAAATGGCTTCAGTCAAATGGATTGATGCCAAAATAATAGCCCACGCATGATCACTCCAAATTGGTTATTGGTTACCATTTTGTATTTGACGTGGTTTAGTGAAGACACACAATGTCGGATTCCGAAAAAAACTTGTAACGGGCAGCTCTTTCAGGAAAACAGACTCAGTAAACACAGATTAAAAATAAAATATCATTCTCTCTTCGCCCCGTTCCGAAGCGAGCTGCAAAAGAACTAAATGTATCAAAAATGACTAACCATTTTCAATTTCGTTGCAAAACGAAAATACAGCCGAACCATATTCTAGTCCAATCAGAGAGTGCAGCAAGCACCTCTACCGGTTTCGAAACTTATTAGTCTCTCATCAGGAGGCACATATGCTGCTCTCCCCGATCCAAACAAAACAAAACCCCACCGTGCAGTCCCGGATTGCAACGAACGAAATGTCATAGATGGCCTAGCGGCAACTGCTACAAAAAGATTAGTTTTCACTCTAATGGCATACAAAACAACATAATGCTATTCTACATCCCACCAGAATGAAAACAATGGGAACCTTCTCTGATTACACCTCCGAGGCTTCTACAATATGCAAGCCATACGGATGCTGAGACTAAGGAAGATGAGGGAATTCTACAATTTACAATTCACGTCCCATCTGCTCAGCGCGGTAAAGTTCCAACGAGAATGGTTCCCTTCGTACTCCAACAGAGTAAATGTAAATCAAAAATGAATAACCATTTTCAATTTCGTTGCAAAACGAAAATACAGTCGAACCATATTCTAGTCCAATCAGAGAGTGCAGCAAGCACCTCTACCGGTTTCGAAACTTATTAGTCTCTCATCAGGAGGCACATATGCTGCTCTCCCCGATCCAATAAAACAAAACCCCAGCGTGCAGTCCCGGATTGCAACGAACGAAATGTCATAGATGCCCTAGCGGCAACTGCTACAAAAAGACTAAGTTTTCACTCTAATGGCATACAAAACAACATAATGCTATTCTACATCCCACCAGAATGAAAACAATGGGAACCTTCTCTGGTTACACCTCCGAGGCTTCTACAATATGCAAGCCATACGGATGCTGAGACTAAGGAAGATGAGGGAATTCTACAATTTACAATTCACGTCCCATCTGCTCAGCGCGGTAAAGTTCCAACGAGAATGGTTCCCTTCGTACTCCAACAGAGTAAATGTAAATCAAAAATGAATAACCATTTTCAATTTCGTTGCAAAACGAAAATACAGTCGAACCATATCCTAGTCCAATCAGAGAGTGCAGCAAGCACCTCTACCGGTTTCGAAACTTATTAGTCTCTCATCAGGAGGCACATATGCTGCTCTCCCCGATCCAACCAAAACAAAACCCCAGCCTGGGGTTTCATTTCAATGTCATAGATGCCCTAGCGGCAACTGCTACAAAAAGACTAAGTTTTCACTCTAATGGCATACAAAACAACATAATGCTATTCTACATCCCACCAGAATGAAAACAATGGGAACCTTCTCTGGTTACACCTCCGAGGCTTCTACATTATGCAAGCCATACGGATGCTGAGACTAAGGAAGATGAGGGAATTCTACAATTTACAATTCACGTCCCATCTGCTCAGCGCGGTAAAGTTCCAACGAGAATGGTTCCCTTCGTACTCCAACAGAGTAAATGTAAATCAAAAATGAATAACCATTTTCAATTTCGTTGCAAAACGAAAATACAGCCGAACCATATTCTAGTCCAATCAGAGAGTGCAGCAAGCACCTCTGCTTGCTGCACTCTCGATTGGACTAGAATATGGTTCGGCTGTATTTTCGTTTTGCAACGAAATTGAAAATGGTTATTCATTTTTGATTTACATTTACTCTGTTGGAGTACGAAGGGAACCATTCTCGTTGGAACTTTACCGCGCTGAGCAGATGGTACGTGAATTGTAAATTGTAGAATTCCCTCATCTTCCTTAGTCTCAGCATCCGTATGGGTTGCATATTGTAGAAGCCTCGGAGGTGTAACCAGAGAAGGTTCCCATTGTTTTCATTCTGGTGGGATGTAGAATAGCATTATGTTGTTTTGTATGCCATTAGAGTGAAAACTTAGTCTTTTTGTAGCAGTTGCCGCTAGGGCATCTATGACATTTGGTTCGTTGCAATCCGGGACTGTACGCTGGGGTTTTGTTTTGGTTGGATCGGGGAGAGCAGCATATGTGCCTCCTGATGAGAGACTAATAAGTTTCGAAACCGGTAGAGGTGCTTGCTGCACTCTCTGATTGGACTACAATATGGTTCGGCTGTATTTTCGTTTTGCAACGAAATTGAAAATGGTTATTCATTTTTGATTTACATTTACTCTGTTGGAGTACGAAGGGAACCATTCTCGTTGGAACTTTACCGCGCTGAGCAGATGGGACGTGAATTGTAAATTGTAGAATTCCCTCATCTTCCTTAGTCTCAGCATCCGTATGGCTTGCATATTGTAGAAGCCTCGGAGGTGTAACCAGAGAAGGTTCCCATTGTTTTCATTCTGGTGGGATGTAGAATAGCATTATGTTGTTTTGTATGCCATTAGAGTGAAAACTTAGTCTTTTTGTAGCAGTTGCCGCTAGGGCATCTATGACATTTCGTTCGTTGCAATCCGGGACTGCACGCTGGGGTTTTGTTTTATTGGATCGGGGAGAGCAGCATATGTGCCTCCTGATGAGAGACTAATAAGTTTCGAAACCGGTAGAGGTGCTTGCTGCACTCTCTGATTGGACTAGAATATGGTTCGGCTGTATTTTCGTTTTGCAACGAAATTGAAAATGGTTATTCATTTTTGATTTACATTTACTCTGTTGGAGTACGAAGGGAACCATTCTCGTTGGAACTTTACCGCGCTGAGCAGATGGGACGTGACTTGTAAATTGTAGAATTCCCTCATCTTCCTTAGTCTCAGCATCCGTATGGCTTGCATATTGTAGAAGCCTCGGAGGTGTAACCAGAGAAGGTTCCCATTGTTTTCATTCTGGTGGGATGTAGAATAGCATTATGTTGTTTTGTATGCCATTAGAGTGAAAACTTAGTCTTTTTGTAGCAGTTGCCGCTAGGGCATCTATGACATTTCGTTCGTTGCAATCCGGGACTGCACGCTGGGGTTTTGTTTTGGTTGGATCGGGGAGAGCAGCATATGTGCCTCCTGATGAGAGACTAACAAGTTTCGAAACCGGTAGAGGTGCTTGCTGCACTCTCTGATTGGACTAGAATATGGTTCGGCTGTATTTTCGTTTTGCAACGAAATTGAAAATGGTTATTCATTTTTGATTTACATTTACTCTGTTGGAGTACGAAGGGAACCATTCTCGTTGGAACTTTACCGCGCTGAGCAGATGGGACGTGAATTGTAAATTGTAGAATTCCCTCATCTTCCTTAGTCTCAGCATCCGTATGGCTTGCATATTGTAGAAGCCTCGGAGGTGTAACCAGAGAAGGTTCCCATTGTTTTCATTCTGGTGGGATGTAGAATAGCATTATGTTGTTTTGTATGCCATTAGAGTGAAAACTTAGTCTCTTTAACAAAATTTATATTTATAACTATTATCAAAAATATAATATCACAGTATGTATATACAATCGCGATTTCGCTATACGGAATCAATCTATGTACATGATTACACACTCAGATTCGTAGTCCCCAATCAAACATAGACCCATCGACACAGTTACCCATCAGCGACCTCGGGGCGAGGTGGCGGCTACCCCCCACTACAGATCGCGTACATCTCGGCAGGTTACAATTCATTCCATTGCATCTCTGCCGTTAGTTCTGCCCGGTTCACTACACCAAGAACTGCTTCATGATTCTCCTTGCTCGTCTTAAATACAACCTCGGTAGCCATCACCCCTTCGGTTCGCTGGAGAGATGGTACGTAGGGAGGTTGCGCGAATATGAAAGCGCGTTCGATCCTCTGCTGTTGATCTGTCGAATACCGAGCTGCAGGCATCATATCATTACACCCCCTTCTCTTTACCTCAGAAAACAAAAAATAAATGTAGCATAATTTTTTTGTGCCGTGTATGCTACACGGCTTGGACTCATCAACGGTGTGGTCTTCATCGGTTCTTCGTTACTTTGTAAACTGGTCTTGGATGGCTATCAAGAAGATGCTTCCCTCTGTAGATCTTGGGCATGGTCCCCTCAAATCCATTGGGACAGTGTGCCAAGGCTTTTCTACAGCAGATGGTCACATTCTTCCTGCTGGCTTCATCTTCGACGTTGAAGGTATTTTCTTAAACGTCGTGGTCCCATCAACAGTGTCGTCTTTTTCGGTTCTTCGTGAATTGGTCTCGGATGACTGGCTAGGAAGTGTCTCCCTCTGTAGATCTTGGGCGTGATCCCCTCAAATCCATTGGGACGGTATGCCAAGGCTTTACTACAGAGCGCCCCCACCTCGGCAGGTTCCAATTCATTCCATTGCATCTCTGCCGTTTGAGTTCTTCCCGGTTCCATACACCAAGAAGAACTGCTTTACTAATATGATACAAAGCTGGATTACGAAAGAAGTATACAGGCTCAGCAAAATGTCATGGTTGGTATAGCAAAATTTAATGCGATATCTAACAAAGATATAAAATCATGTTTTCAGCGAATAGACAAAGATATCAATCGTATTTCCCCTTGTCCTCCCCACCACATTGTTCATGCACGCCCATCAGCGAATGTCAACACGAAACACGATTATTACCTATCCCTATTATACGTAAAATGCAGGGTTGCTATTACATATTTGAATTAAAACATTAAATTGATTCAAAAAATTGGACTGAACTGGCTGAGGATATTAAAAATGAAACACTAATTGACAAATACTGGTACCAAATTTCTCAAAATCATGAGAAATTTGCAGATTCGCAGTTTTATTTGACGAAATTGTAACATAATTTCCGATAAAACACGATAATTTTGGCAACATAGTACCATAATCCTGTCAGTTACTGACACTGCTTCTCCAAGTTGTTGTGTTTCAGTGTTGCCAACCAGAGGGAAATTTCCCTAATTGCGGGAATTTTTAACAAAAAAAAATGATAATAGGGAAAAAGTTAACCCAAAACGACATTTTTGTCCAAGTAAAAAATATTTGAAAATAATTCAACATATCTTCTCAGATTTTGTAAACAGTAGGAAATTTTTCCATAAAAGTGTAAACTTTTAAGGTAAGTTGAGGGATAAAGTTTGCTGGACGGTTAGCAACACTGGGCACATAATGTGCTTAAAGCCACGCGAAGTCCGTTAGCTATTTCTTTTTAGAGGTAGACTTTGAGGTGTTACCATAAAAATTAGGAATTAAATATGCCGACTGTTTATACAACTGAAGAACGAGTACAAATAGTAAAATTGTACTGTCATCCGAACCGTTCGGTACAAGACACTGTCAATGCATTCATTGTAGCTTTTCCGAATAGGCCAATACCTGCCGAAAAAACTGTATTGGCAATTATTCACCACTTTGAAAAGTTTGGCTGTACTCATGGCAGGTGTAAAACATGCTGCCCACCAGATCAACCTCGCGAAAAGAAAGTCTCTCAAGAACGAGAAACTAGAGAAATTCAGGTCTGTGTATTGGCAGAAGCGACCCGTGTTCTTGTCAACAAATCGCCGATGAAGTTGATTTGAAGGCAAGAACAGTGAGGAATATCTTGAAAAGAAATGAATACCATTGCTATAAAGTGCAGACGACTCAGGAAATATTTCCTGATGACAGTGGCGACGCGTGACTTTTTCTAAAGTGTTACCAAAACCAGATGCAAAAAATCTTATTTAAAAAAATGAAGATATGGCTAAATGCATATACATATCGCTGTGTCTAGGTACACGCTAACGTGTATGCAAATAAAAAAGTTAGGTACACGCGAATTAAACTTCATCAAGCCAGTGACGTCATTATTTAGCGTGCGCAGTGACTGTATATTTTGGTACACGCTATTTTGATATGTTTAGTGTTTGATAGAAAAATATTTGTTATTAAGATTAAGAGAAGGGAAGCAGAACTATTGAGATGTTTAAAACTTAATTGACATGACATGTACGTATTTAGCTGATATGACATGTACAAAATATTGTTAAAATAATTTTTATACGTAAGTTAATTATTCTAATCAACTACTCTAAATGGGAAATAAGCCACAATTTAACTTAAAAAATGATTTTATTAACGTTTCGACGTCCAAATCGGATGTAGTTGTCAAAATACAAAGGTTAGGTGTCAGGTTAAATAAATTATTAGAAGCAATTTTTTACTAAGCAACAACATTTTTGTTTAATTTATTAATATTAAAGTAGTATTTTGACAACGACATCCGATTTGGACGTCGAAACGTTAATAAAACCTTTGTTAGTTAAATTGTGGCTTATTTCCCATTTATAATAGTTGATTACAAAAATGCCACAAGGAAACAGCTTCAGAACAAGTTAATTATTATTCTGAAAGCTTTAGGTCTTCGTTTTATTTTAATTTTGGACAGTAATACTATTTCTCTTATAACTAAAAAAATATATATTAATTTATAGTCTCTTATATTTTTCATACTGTTTTAAAATATTGTTAAACTCATTAAAAGAACTAAATAATTAAAAAATCATACAGAAATAAAAAAACTTCGTTTGTACAATGGTATAAAAAAGTTTATTAAAAACTATTAAAAGTCATTCAAAAGGATTTGCAAAACGTTTTCAATCTAAATTAGATCATCTTCAGTGCGTTCTGCCTAGTACATGGAACTAGCAACCTTATGAAATAGGTAACATCGAGAAATATGGTTTACATGATGACTATATAATATTTATAGCGACTCCAAGTCGATGTTAAAAGATTAAATGTGTTAGGAGTGCTCAAAGGGCAACATGGTTCCCTGCTCGATAAGAAATCGTGGTTCTTGCCAGTTCAATGGACACAGACCAACTCATTGGTTACAATTATTAGTATAGCTAATTTTTAAATTTAGTATACAGGGTGGGTCGAAACTCGGAATGAGTATTTTCTGAGTTTTCTTAAATGGAACACCCTATATTTTAGTATTGTAATGAAATGATATTTCATGGTAATTTTTTACTTCTTAACCTTTAACTACACGCGCTGGCGTACTTTGTACGCCAGATATAAGAATTCTACTGCAAATATATTTAAAAATTTTATTTTTGACCTTGTTTATCTCTCTAACCTATCACTGGAATGTGCTTTACAATTTGGTTTTAGTTTCGTTATAATCGGCTTTCTAGGAAGATCGTAATTTACAGTTTATTATTTGTTGTTTCCGGTGGTGGACAATATACGCCACGATTATATTAATATAAGTAGTAATATAAGTACATATTTCAATTGTTTTTTAGTCATTATGGCACAAAATATATTTTTCTTTATAAATAATACCTTTTCTCCTGTAAAAAATCACATTTCACAAAGTTTTTATTAGTAATTTTATTTATCATGGAATCCAGTTATTTCATGATTCCAGTTATAAATCCCAATTGGCTTACTGAGAAGGAACTCCAAGTATTCACTGATGCCGAATAAAGTTTATAACAAACAACTAAGTGTATTTTTCAAAAAAAAAATAAACAAATCCGCTATTTTTAAGTGTATTTTCTTGTGGCGTATAAAGTACGCCACGCGTGTAGTTATGTTATAACTTGATGCGCGGGTAGTTAAAGGTTAAGCATTCCCAATAGCTAACTGCTTTAATTTGTGCTTAATTGTTAATCGCACCAACAATCTTAACTTCGATGGTATTTTGATAGCTCAACCATTATTGGCAATTTTAAGTATCAGTCTAGATTAATATGTATTTATTTCCAAAAAATTATTTGTGATTGAATATTTTCACGGCCAACCTAATACAATTTCACATATTTTGTGTTGGAATTAATGTTTGGTTTGAATCATCAATAACTCACAAATTAAAGCAGTTAGGTATAGGGAATGCTTAAGAAATTAAAAAGAGTCATAAAATTACATTTCATTACAATATTAAAATACAGGGTGTTCCAATTAAGAAAACTCAGAAAATACTCATTCCGAGTTTCGACCAACCCTGTATACTAAAATGAAAAATTCAACTATACCAATAATTCCTAACAATAGTAGACTATATTAAAAATCATTTGAACATAAATATAGTTTATTATGTAAAACTGCTACAATCCTATAGGGTGCGAATGTTGCTACGAAATTAATAAGAAAACGTAATTATCTTTTAACCTACCCTGTATAATATTACAAAACCTTATAGTTTAAGAAAGAAGAAATCGAGGAGAATCCAAAAATGTAAAAATATACAGGGTGTCCCATTAAAAAAAACGAAGTTACAATCAACTTCCGGTATAACCGGAAGTAGCAAAGAGACCAAAATATTTTCATTAAATAGTTCACACCTCAAAACCCCTGTATTTCAATTTTCATGATTTTCTTACCTTTAGTTCTCGAGATATTTCTAATAGGCCCTTTATCTGCCTCACCCTGTATACTTAAATATAGTATTTTTACTACAAAAGCGATATTACGTAGGTCAAAATTTTTGACGTAAGAGAACTGTCAAAACATTAGAATGTGACTTTTCATTATTGCCATGTTTATTAATAAACATGGCAATAATTAAAAGTCGCATTCTAACGTTTTGACAGTTCTCTTACGTCAAAAATTTTGACCTACGTAATATCGCTTTTGTAGTAAAAATACTATACCACAGCAATACACGCGGCTTAAGTTAGCGTATATGCAAAAAACCAGTATAGTCGGTTCGCTAAACTCAGACACAACTGGCTACTGATTTTAGTAAGTAATTTTGCCAATTTAGTAAAATTGGCAAAAAAAATTACTAAATAGTTAATAATTACTAAATAGTAAGTAATTTTGCCAATTTTGGCAAAATTGGGCAAAAACAAAAAAATTACCTACTAAAATCACTAGCCAGTTGTGTCTGCGTTTAGCGAACCGACTATAACAGTGCACACTAAATAGTGACGTCACTGACTTGATGAAGTTTCGCGTGTACCTAACTTTTTTATTTGCGTACACGTTAGCGTGTACCTAGACACAGCGTATACATATAGCTTCAATAATATCATTTTGTATATCACTTGAAACTCTCGAAAAAACAGTTGATGTTTCTAGATGTTGGCAAAACTTTTTGATAAAAAATAGTTGAAAGACTGATAAGTTTGTACACACTTGAAAGTTTTTATTTTTTATCTGACAAGGTGTGTATGTATGTTGGGCCAATTAGTCTTAAAATCAATCATGTTATCAATTAATTTATTAGTTGATTAGTACAAACATCTAAGGTACATTTCCTTATCAATTTAATTTTTTTTTAATTTTTCTTTCAAAAATGTTAAAAATATTCAGAATTTAATGTCAGCTGTCATACGTCAACGCAGAACAGATAAAAGCAGATTTGAATATCCGACTTTGTCAGTCAGCTGTTTCTACTAGGCCAACAATGGATGGGTGATACCTATACCATGAAAAAAGTTTTTTTGTGTTTGTGTAACGTGTAATGTGGCCGTTTTTCTGTTTTTACTGTTTGGGGTTGTACGGAGGACATAGCATATCCAACCAAAATTTATTTTCACAAGATGCAAATGTTAACACCTCAATTTTGTAGCGGTACTTTTTTAACAATTGACGTAAGTAAAAAAAGAGTTTTGTACTTCTTTTTCTTACAAGACCTCTTTTTTTATTTTAGCATTAGCTCCGATGATGACATTTATGTCGAAAGCGCTCAGCTAAAGAAATAAATTATTTACACACTTTGATATACTACATTTTTTATTTTCTTTCCAAAATTTTGGATCTTTTTTGGCAGTTAATGTTAACAATTCCCTGTAATTGCCTCGAATGTCAGAGCCGTCGCCCTCAAAATGACCACGAAACGCTAATTCTTGTTCGGCCAAAAAACATACGGTACATATCTATTCTAAGTGAGCTAAGGATATACGAGTACCTATCTATTTTTTTTTAACAAACTCATTATGTTTAGCAATATTTGTTTTAAATGCTTGGTTAAGAGAACTTTTGATTTTTGTTTTGTCAAACTGAATCAAATTGGGTATACATCTTACATGTAGGTAACGAAGAAATTTCATGTCTCTTTTTTAAAACTCTAAAACTATTTAAATCGTGAACCTGGTCCACCCATTTTTCTGTAAAAACCAGAAGACATGGCCAACAATACAGTCTATTTTTCTTGCAACCACATAACCAAGGATTTTCACTGTACCAACTAAATTTAAAATATCGAGCTAACTTTTTAAATTCCTTTTTTAAATTGTTTAAAACAGGTCTTTCATTTTCAATAATCTCATTTTATTTTTCAATCAGAATTACTTTTCAAGTAGTTGATCGATTACGCAGCGACACTCATCCATGGTGAACTGCACGCACTTTTTATTATAGGTACTGTTAGCAAATTTAAATCTGGTAACAGCCCTACTGATATACACAGCGCGCTTACGCCCATCGCTCCTTCAAAATTTTCGCACTAGCCGGTCCCGAGCCGCCCGAGCGACAGCGAGATAAGCATTCATTGTCACCACAAATAAGACTGGTAACAGAATATAATAAAGTGCAACTGAGTCACATAAACTCGCCAATATTTTCGTGTGTCTGGCTATTTACTGAATTAGGTACTATAGTCGGTTCGCTAAACTCAGACGCAAATGACTAAAGATTTTAGTACGTAACTTTTTTGTTTTTTGCCAATTTTGACAAAATTTCCAAAATTACTAAATATTTAGTAATTATTAACTATTTAGTAATTATTTTTTTGGCAATTTTATCAAATTGGCAAAATTACTAGCTTAAACCACTAGCCAGTTGAGTCTGAGTTTAGCGAACGGACTATATTAACACATAATATAATAATATATTTCTATTGGTAAAAATAAAATAAAATAATAAATGGAATTATTCATCGTCATAAAATACATATTTATTTGCAAGATTTTTAACTGTTACCAATGGTAACAGTGGTTACATGGACGCTTCGCCAGTGCCTGATGATAATTTTAAACGGATGGTTTTTTGTGAAGCGATGATCGAGAGATGCAATAGAAATAATAATTTTTTGAAAAATATTTTATTTAAGTCCTTCACTATTTACAAAAAACATAATTCATCCGTTGTACGTTATTGGTCTCAGGCAAATAAGCATTTGACTGTGTCTGTACGTACACAGTATCCACAAAAGTTAAATTTTTGGGTTGGAATTTTGGGAGACCATATTATTGGTCCTTTTTTCGTCGAAGGGAATTTAAACGCTGTTAAATATCTTGAATTATTGCAAAATCAAATTATTCCTGAACTTGTACGTCTTCAAATTAACTTCAACCAAACATGGTTCCAACAAGACGGCTGTCCTGCACATAATGCAAATGCAGTTAAACATTATTTATCTTTAACTTTTGGTGAACGTGACATTAGTACAGACGGTACAATAAAATGGCCCCCTCGGTCACCCGACTTAGCTCCCCTAGATTTTTATTTTTGGGGGATGTTAAAGAACAATTTGTACAGGCATGAGTTCGAACGAGCCACCAACTTAGATGAACTGAGAGAAAAGATTATCCATCTTTATGCCTCCTCTACACATCGGCAGACGCGTCTGCGGATGCATATGCCGATGTATCATCACGCGCTGACCACACATCTGTAGTACACATCTGTAAATCGTTCAGTCTGTGTTAATTATCGGGTGACGCAATATTTACTTTGAATTCACTGCGAAAACTAATGCGTCGTAGAGGTCCGAGGTAAACAACAGACGATCAAATTACCCATCTACACATCTGCGGATGCATACGCAGATGCCGTCCGCGGACACGTCTGCCGATGTGTACAGGAGGCATAATGCTAACATATGGGCAGATGGACTCGACGCCATGAGAAATGTGTTGTATAACAGATTTGATTTTTGCTTGCATGAATATGGTGGATTGTTTGAACATTTACTTCCCTAAGAATTTAATTTAGTTTATAATTTCTAATTGTTTGGAATTATTTTTAATTTAAACAGTAATGTTGGAATTATTTTTTATTTGATTTAATTTTTTTAGAACAAATTTTATCTTTTCTAATTCATTTTAATAGAATTAATTGTAATAGGTACTTTATTTCATTTTTATAGAACTAATTTTTATTTTAACACCTATTACCTCCAAAAAATCTTAAAGAAAATATGGTTTCAAAGATATTATTTGGAAAATACTAAATAATATCTTTTTTACATAAAAACGTAATTTTTTCTCCAGTTTAAATCGAATTCAACACACGCTCCCCCAACAGACGAATGAGAATGAATACTAAACTTTATTAACATTTAACCTTTAACAGGTTAATAGCACGGGTTAATAGACACAAGTTCGGCTGTGACCACACCCAACTGTGAATGATATACACAACGTTGCCAATTAATACTTTTCTGAAACTTTTTTCTTGTGGCATCTTAATGCAATGTACTATTGGAAATCAGGCACAATTTGATTTTAAAATAAGTTTATTTTGATGTTGAGATTTCCACTTCGGAAATCGTTCCGAAAATACAAAACATTAATAAATTTTAATTATATAAAGCGATTTCCGAAGTGAAAATAAAAACAAGTAATTGGACTTCGTAAGTCCTAGGTTTTCACCTAAAGTGATCGAAAGTAGAGCCTAAAGTCGATATTTGAAAGTTATAACTTTGCGTCGATTGATATAAGATTTCACTAATTTGTCGATTGAGTATTTTTACTAAACTTTCGGTCATAATTATTGTTTAAACAGAAATTATGTACATACTTCCAAACCGGAACTAAAGATTCAATCTTGAATTTTCAATACTATTCGATTGATATGTTACATGTATAATTTCTGTGACTATAATATGGCACTTCCGGTTAGAACTTTTTAACCGGAAATGATTTAAACACTAAATGTATAGGTACGTTTGTTCTTATCTTGCTCAGGTACGTCGAATATTATATCGCTTATACTGTTTTGCTGACTTTAAAACGGTACTTCCGGTTACAACTCTAAAACCGGAAGTCCGATGTCAAATTTGTCATCTTTAATAGCATCTTCGAGTTATTAGCTTTCTTTCCACACCTCACTTGTCATTCTAAACGAAGGATATTCGCGGACGGACGGACAGACAGTCATGATTCCGGAAGTATATAATTGTTCTCGTCTTGCTAAGGCGCGTCGAATAATATATTGCTTGTACTATCCGGTGACTTTAAAACAGTAATTCCGGTTGCATTTCTAAAACCGGAAGTACTAGGTAAAACTTCTAAACTTTAGTACAGTAAAACCTCGATATAACGGACTAATTGGGGGGACGGGGTGTCCGTTAAAGCCGAAAGTCCGTTATATAAAAATAGATTTAAAATAAAACAGACTATTTAGAAATGTGTCCTCATTATGCTATAATAAAAAGTTTGTTGAATTTCTTTGTAAAATATAGCGTTTGGGATCCACGGGGACCCGTTGATATGCAATGTATGTATCTTGGTATGGGCAGGGTTAAGTATGTATAATATTAAAAGGAAGTTTTTAATTTTTTTACATTTGACCGGATTTTTTGTCCGTTAAATAGAGGTCCGTTATATCGAGGTTTTACTGTACTATCCTTGGATTATAAGCCTTTCATTCAATACCTCATTTGTCATTCTACCTGGTATAATGACGGACGAGTTGTGTTTGCGGTCGGAAGGACGGACAGACTGACATGGATAATTCAAAGTTTTCACATTTGTTCAAAATTGGGTGAAAACAATATTTCTAAGCTTATTTTAAAGTACAATTGTGGCATATCCCCAATAAAAATAGTGAGATGTCATTTAAATCAATTTGCCCAAATTTGATTGTCATAGAACATAGTTCAAATGCTGAAAAGACGACATGCAACAGGTCAAGTAAAAACAATAAGTTTGGCAACAATGTCAAACCTCTCCTCTCTAGGTACTTCCACTACTGAATTTTTGGACAATATTAGGCGGACCTAATATACCTACCTCTTTTTAAAGTAGCTGTTTTTCACTCCCTCTCACGTAAGGTCAATACCAACGATGAAAATTTGCCGAGACGGTATATGAGAGACGTATAAATAAAAGAATTGTGTTTCGTCTATAAAGAAATATTTATGTGCGGGTCGGAACACTAAATTACAATTTTTTTGTTTGTCCTGTCCTTACTTAAGGGGCTATCCTAGTGTAAAAGTACGAAATCCATATAGTCTTTTGGGAAGTTCTAAAATAAAAAGTACTGTACCAATTGTTCTGAAAATTTGCATGAGCATTTATTATAAAAACAATTACATGTAAAACAATTTTCATAAAAAAATATTGAAAATTAAACGATTTATACGCCATCTACTGGCAGCGTGAAAATAAAAACATAGCTCCACTACTGCAGTGATTGGGACTAATAGAGATCCTGAAATATAAAATTTCAAAGTTATTATTGAAATATAAGTTATTTTCTATACCATCAACTAGGGGTTTTTGATCGGATAAAAAATGTCAATTTGGCGCTTTTTGAATGAAAATGTTTTAGCTAATTTAAAAAAAAATTCTTCAACACTTCGTCATTTTTCCAAATTTTAATATTTTTCAAAAATCCTAGTTGAAGGTATAGGAAATAACTTATATTTCAATAATCACTTTAAAATTTTATGTTTCAGGATCTCTTAGTCCCAATCACTACAGCAGTGGGGCCATATTTTTATTTTCACGGTGCCAGTAGATGGCGCATAAATCGTTTAATTCTCAATATTTTTTATGAAAATTGTTTTATATGTACATATTTTTACAATAAATGCTCATGCAAATTTTCAAAACAATTGGTACACTACTTTTTATTTTAGAAATTCACAAAAAAATATGTATATGAATTTCGCACTTTTACACTAGGATAGCCCCTTAATACCATTTTAATGGATTTAATGGATTTAATGGATAACTACGATTTTAGGTCTCAAATGTGAAGATAGTGATTTGAAATGTGAAGACGCACCACCTGATGAATGCAATGAATTAAAAGATCACGCCATAAGTAAGCAATTGACCCAATGTACAACTGCTGTAAAGAAAACGAATGCTGTAGAAAGCCGTTTTGTATGTGACATATGCACCAAAGAGTTTTCATACAGATCTAACTTAAAAATTCATATGATGACGCACACTGGGGAAAAACCTTTTGCATGTGAAATATGTTGTAAACAGTTTTCAAGAAGGCAAGATTTAACGAGACATCTGAGAATACACACTGGAGAAAAACTATTTGCATGTAACATATGCACAAAACAGTTTTCACGCAGATCTAACTTAAAAGTTCACATGATGACGCACACTGGGGAAAAACAATATCAATGTGAAATATGCACTAAACAGTTTTCACTTAATTATTCTTTAAAACTACATAAGAAAATACACACTGGAGATAACCTTTTTGGATGTGATATTTGTAGCAAACAGTTTTCACGAAGTTACATCTTAACGAGACATTTGAGAATACACAATGGAGAAAAACCATTTTTATGTAAAATATGCACAAAACAGTTTTCACAAAGCTCTCACTTAAAGGATCATATGGTAATTCATACTGGTGAAAAACCATTTGGATGTGAAATATGCAACAAACAGTTTTCGCGAAGTTCTGACTTAAAAATACATTTGAAAATTCACACTGGAGAAAAACAATTTGAATGTGAAACATGTACTAAACAGTTTGCAACAAATTTTATTCTCAAAAGACATATGGCAGTACATACTGGGAAAAACCGTTTACTCAAAGTTCTTTAAAAGTTAATAATATGATGATGTGAGAATGCACACTGGAGAAGATCAATTTGAATATGAAATATGTTCCCAACAGTTTTCACAAAATACTCATTTAAAATAAATTTGTCAACGCATTCCCAATAAAAACCATGTGATTGTGAGATTTGCACCAGGCAATTTTCAATAATAGAAAAGAACTGTATGACTCGTACACACTTCTACAGAGATGGGCTAAATTATGGAATAAATCCATTTTCTCCAAAACGCACGACTCTGGAGAAAAATCCCGAAACAGGTCGATTTTTATTTTTAAATTAAAATTTTTTGGAATAAATTTCATACTAGTGACGTCATCCATCTGAGCGTGATGAGGTAATCGGTGATTTTTTAGATGGGAATAGGGGTCGTGTGATACCTTATTTGATAGGGTGTTCAATTCTCTATTCAATAGTATAAATATTACTATAATTATTTATATAGGGTGGCCAAAAAATAATTTTTTAAATAAATTAATTGACGAAAACATAAGAATGTATGCAATTTATTTAACTCAAAATACTTTCTGTTGCTCTCAAAAAACAGAAAAAAAATGTTTATTTGGCAAATACACATTGATTTTCGCTTAAATTAAATGTTCAAACTCCCAAGAGGTAAGTGGGAAGGAAGCTGTTTGTGATTTAATTTAAGCGAAAAAAATGTTCATTTGTGAAATAAACATTTTTTTCTATTTACTGACAGCAGTCCAATGTATTTTGAGTTAAATAAATTACATACATTCTTCGTTTTGCGTCAATTAATTTAACTCAAAAATGATTTTTTTGGTCACCCTGTAGAAATAATGATATTATTGTTTATATTACTGAATAGAGAATTGAACACCCTTTCAAATGAGGTGTCACACGGCCCCTATTCCCATTGAAAAAAATCATCGATTACGTCATCACGCTCAGATGGATGACGTCACTAGTATGAAAATATATGCCAAAAAATTGTAATTTAAAAATAAAAATCGATCTGTTTCGGGATTTTTCTCCAAAGTCGTCCATTTTAGAGAAAATGAATTTATTCCATAATTTAGCCCCTCTCTGTATATGTATACGTCAAAACGGCAACAGGTGTATGTTTTCAGAAACTGATAGTGTGTAAAGTATTTAATAAAATCAGCTAAGTACCTACTTTCGGCATAGCAAAATGCCATCATCAGAGCTTCCTATAAAAACATCAAAGTTAAGAGACATTCATAAAAAATACAAAGATTGAAAAAACTTACGTCTTATAAACTTGCGTGCATAGAAATCCGCCCACTTAAAATTTTTTCATCATTTGGATATTTGGTCATTTTTGATGTCTTGTATTTTCTAAACCTGTTGGCCGATTTAAGTGATTTTTTTAATATGTTATAGCCTGATTATTTAACAGTACCGCTGTATCTAATAATATTGTTACTAAACAGGTAAATTTTTATTGTACACCGAACAATATTTTGTTTGTATACAAACTGTGTTTTTTTCTCAAAGTTCGCATCATCCTGTGGAATATTCTAGCAGTGGCGTAACTAACGCCAATGCAACCAATGCGGTGCATTGGGGCGCAGGCCTTAGAGAGGCGCAAAATTCTGGAAATTTTTTAGCAAAAAATATGTTGAGGCAAAACTCCCTGTAGCTTACCGAAAATACATGTAAAAAAATGTTCGTGCTAATAAGAGCCGTAGGTGCTTTGTCGGGGAATTAGAATTAACGTACAGTGTTGTCACTATGAGCTGTAGAGAATGCTCATCTAGTAAAATGAATCAAATTTTGAGAAACAGAAGATAAACATTATATTGTAGCTTGCGATATCATGTGTACTGTATAGGGCACTGAATAAATATAAAATGTTAAGTAAAATAAGAAGTAGTCTATTTTTTATCGTCCTAAAAAGTACATTCGTTAATTGTAAGCATGTACTGTTATCATTACTTCAGTTATGTTAATGATGTTTGGAAATGTTTAGTAGGTAACTTTATTTTACTTTCGATTAATGTTTTGAATATTAATTTTTTTTTAATAATTAACTTTAAAATTACTGTACATAATAAATTATATTTCTTTGAATAATCTTTCTCTAATTGGATAGAGCTTGTACAGGGTTATCACTATAGCTTGACCCCCCTGTAAACTGCTTTATTTGCAGAATTAGAAAAAAATGTAAAATTCAAAAGTTATTTGATTTTTAAATTATGATTTTTTGACATATATATTGTATCGTACTAGTATCGTCATCCATCTGGGTGTGAGTACGTGATCGACTATTTTTTTTTTAATGAGAATAGGGAGAATAGAGAAATTATTGAACAAATAAACATTACTTTTCACTTAAATTCAATGTTCAAGCTGCCACTCATCTGCCTCTTGGTGAAGTTTGAACATTGAATTTAAGCAAAAAGCAATGTTTATGTGCGCAATAAACTTTTATTTCTGACAGCAGTAGAAGATATTTTGAATTAAATAAATTACATGGATTCTTTTTTGTGTCAATTAATTTAATTAAAAAAAATTTTGGACACCCTTATCTTAATGTTTATATTACTGAATAGAGAATTAAATATCCTTTAAAATGAGCTTGTACACGACCCCTATTCTCATTTAAAAAAATAGTCGATTACGTCATCACGCCCAGATGGATGACGTCACTAGTCATCCTACTAGTCATCACTACATATCAAAAAATCATAATTTAAAAATCGAATAAATTTTGTATTTTACATTTTTTTCTAATTCTGTAAATAAAGCAGTTTACAGGGGGGTCAAAATATAGTGAATAACCCTGTACAATGTCGTGTGTAGTGTAGAGAAATGTCGTTGTTAGTTTCGTTGGAGGTTATGAAGAGGGGGGAGAATGAGTATACGAATAGGGGCGCACGGGAAATACTTGCATTGGGGCGCAGTCAGACTAGTTACGCCACTGTATTCTAGCATTTATAAAATACTTAAATTAAAACCCAATTATAGCCTCGGGTCTTCTTAACATTCTGTTTTTGGATTCATTCACTTAAGTTGATAATAGAAAGTTAGGTACTTTAACAACTAGACATGTTCTTTATCAATACATGGTGTTTCTAACTAAGTGCGAAGTTTAGTATTTCTAAACGTTAAGGGGTAATTCTGTATGAAAAAATAATGACAGTTTGCTTTATAAACGTATGTCCGGAAATATTTCGTTTCCGAGATACGGGTTGAATTTTTTCGTACAAACTGAAACTACAAATGAAATTTGGTAGGTTTTAAGAGTTAGTTATTGCGGATTTTTTGACATACAACTAAGAATTGGCGCGCATACGGGTAATATGACCGACCGTATTACCCGTGTGCACACTAATGGTGAGTATAAAATTCTTAATTGTATGTCAAGAAATCCGCAATAACTATCTCATAAAATCTACCAAATAGCATTTGCATATCTCAACTGGTTTTAAAGCACTAAATAAATAATCAGTTTCTAAGAAAAAATTCCACATCCCATATCTCGGAAACGAAACATTTGCGGACATACATTTATAAAGGAAACTGTCATTATTTTTTCATGCAAAATTACCCCTTAAAATTTGTCACATTTATTTAAAAACACCCTGTAATGATGAAGAACATGTCTAGCTGTTAAAGTACCTACCTTTTTTATTATCCAACATAAGCGAATGAATCAAAAAACAGAATGTTAAGAAAACCTGAGGCTATAGTTGGGATTTAATTGCAGTATTTGTAAATGCTAGCATATTCCACAGGGTATTGCGAACTTTGATAAAAAAAAACAGTTTGATTAGTACACGCGGTATACAATGAAAATTTACATGTTTAGCAACAATATTATTACACCGGTATTGTTAAAGAATCAGCCTATAAAATATTAAAAAAATCGCTTAAATTGGTCAACAGGTTTAGGAAATACTAGACATCAAAAATTACCACCTATACACGTAAGTTTCGGTATAAAAACCTCATAGAAGAACAATTGTTGACAAACAACATATTAAATTTAAAAATTGATTCAGGGTTAGTCCTCTGATCTTGGGCAAAAACCCTTAAAATATTTAATATCACATCGATGTGCTAATAGACAATATGGCTACTACATTGTAACTTATACATCTGTTAATGACAGTTTTTGAGTTGATGAGGAAGGAAGCATCTAAACGGAAACAGAGTCCGATGTGTGTGTGTGGTTGGGATAGTGACTGCGAAACAGTGACTGCGAAATAGGCTTCATTCGCTTAATCATATTTACCTTTGATTCTTATACACCAGAGTCCGATGCGACCTCTATATAATTAAATAATAATCAAAACATTTGAAAATGACTAAGATGTCATGTGTAGTTAAATGTAGTTCGTAAAAATGTCATGGTGGTAGGTTAAAAGTGAAGTTAATATAAAATTTATGAAGCTAAAATTTACTTTTAACTTTTTATTTACATTTTAACTTTTAGTTTTAACATTCATCATCATCATTGGCTCTACAACCCATGGTGGGTCTTGGCCTGTTCCAGAATCAGCTTCCATTCCTTCCTATATTTCGCTTTGTTTTTCCAATTTCGCACTCCTAACACTCATAAGTCGTCTTCCACCTGGTCCTTAAATCGTGCTCTGGGCCTGCCTCTTCTCCTCACTCCATCCGGTCTCTGGCTATAAATGTGTTTCGACGGCCCCACCTCATTCATTTTCTCTAAGTGGCCTAGCCACTAGTTTGTTCACTTTAACATTAACAATTGAAGGGTCAGGGGGAAGAAATATGAATGTCTATCTGGAAGCATTTTCAGTAAAATAAGAAACAAAGATACATATCCATCCATTGTTTTCCCCCTTGCATCCAATCTTGTGACGCGTTTTTAAGACGATTCTCATTATTATTTCCCCTTGGCCATTCACAGGTTGATAGTACTCTTTCTAAGCTAACAAATTGCACAAAAATCGCAAAATGACCAAAAATTGACATTCATCGTTTTCCCTCTGACCCTTCAATTGTAATTTAAAATTTAGCTTCAAAAATTTTATAGTAACTTCACTTAGCTACATTTAACCTACACGCATGACATCTTATTTATTTTCAAAATTTTTGATTATTATTTAATAATATAGAGCTCGAATCGGACTCTGTTTCCGTTTAGATTTAGATGCTTCCTTCTTCATCAATTCAAAAACTGTCAGCTGTTCAAGTTACGATGTGGTAGCCATATTGTCTATTAGCACATCGATGTGATATTAAATATTTTTAAGAGTTTTAACCCATGATCAGAGGCCTAGCCTTGAATCAATTTTTAAATTTAATATGTTGTTTGTCACCAATTTTTCTTCTGAGGTTTTTATATTTATAAGACGTACCTAAGTTTTTTCAATCTTTGTATTATTTATATATAAGTCTCTTAACTTAATGTTTTTATAGAAAGCTCTGATGATGGCATTTTGCTATGCCGAAAATACTTAGCTGATTTTAATAAATACTTTACACACTATCAGTTTTTGAAAACATGTACCTGTTGCCGTTTTGACTTAATTTTCAAGAAATTCCTTTTTAAAATAATATTTAAGAGCCGTATTAATAAAGAAATATGTTAGGGCCGTAGCACTAAATTACTATTTTTTTGTTTTTCCTTTGGTTGCTTAATACCACTTTAATGGGTAACTACGATTTTAGGTTTCGTATATGAAGATACACCAACTGATGAATGCAACGAATTAAAAGATCACGTTATAAGTAATCAATTGACCCTACGTACAACTGCCGTAAAGAAAATAAATGCTGTAGAAAGACGTTTTGTATGTGAAGTATGCACCAAACAGTTTTCACACGGACCTAACTTAAAAGTTCACATGATGACGCACACTGGGGCAAAACCTTTTGCATGTGAAATATGTTCCAAACACTTTTCACGAAATGCACATTTAAAAGATCATATATCAACACATTCTCAAGAAAGACCATTTAAATGTGAAATTTGCCACAAACACTTTTCACAGAGTTCTTCTTTAAACCGACATATGAAAATGCACACTGGAGACAACCTTTTTGCTTGTAAAGTTTGCCCCAAAAAATTTACACAAAATAAGAATTTAAAAAGCCATATGTTATCCCATTCTCAAGAAAAGCCATTTAAATGTGAAATTTGCAACAAACAGTTTTCACGAATGGATAATTTAACGAGACATTTGAGAGAACACAATGGAGAAAAACTATTTTCATGTAAAATATGCTACAAACAGTTTTCACGCGGCTCTACTTTAAAACAACATATGGAATCGCATACTGGAGACATTGACTGCGTTCACCAGATGCAAACACGTTCACAAAAATGTTTGCACTTTGATTCTTAAACTTGTTGACAGCGAGCTGAACGGTTGGTTGTTTAGGTTAAAATTTGACATTTTGCTTGTTTGGTTTGAACGCAACCTAAACTAAATTTATAAAAATGAAAAAAGAAAATGGATTTAATAGATAATAACGTAGCTGAATGTCTTCAGTAGCCGTTATTTTATATAGTGAGGACGTTTGAGTTGGAATAAATTCATTATCTCGAGAAGGGGCGAATTTGGAGAGAAATCCTGAGCTAGGTCGATTTTTATTTTTAAATTATGAATTTTACACAGGGTTACACAGTTTTTATAAGACCGTAATATTTGAGCTCATCAGAATTTTGTCAACAACCTTCTGTATCATAGAAGGAGCTCAGATCGACCAGTGCAAGTTCTGTTATTTGCTTAATTTGTTACCATTCTTTGGATTAAAATAAACAAAATAGTTTAAAGCTAAAACTTTTCTGTACTCACCTCTACGTTATCTGTTCTAAGTTACCTACTATTTTTTGTTTTCCTTTCTTTGCTTAATACCATTTTAATGGATAACTACGATTTTAGGTTTCGTATGTGAAGACACACCAACTGATGAATGCAATGAATTAAAAGATCATGTTATAAGTAATCAATTGACTCAATGTTCAATTGCCGTAAAGAAAGTGAATGCTGTAGAAAGGCGTTTTATCACTTGAAAGTTCATATGATGAGGCACGCTGGGGAAAAACCTTTTGAATGTGAGATTTGCACCAAAAAGTTTACAAGAAAGCAAGATTTAACGAGACATTTGAGAATGCACAATGGAGAAAAACTATTTGTATGTAACATATGCATAAAACAGTTTTCACGCAGATCTAACTTAAAAGTTCACATGATGACGCACACTGGTGAAAAACCTTTTGCATGTGAAATATGTTCTAAACAGTTTTCACGAAATACACATTTAAAAGATCATATATCAACACATTCTCAAAGAATACCATTTGAATGTGAAATTTGCCACAAACAGCTTTCACAGAGTTCTTCTTTAAAACGACATATGAAAATGCACACTGGAGACAAAAAAAAATTTACACAAAATAAAAATTTAAAAACCCATACGTTAGCCCGTTCTCAAGAAAAGCCATTTAAATGTGAAAATTGCAACAAACAGTTTTCACGAATAAACAATTTAACGAGACATTTGAGAGAACACAATCACAAACCGTACATACTTTAGACCTTTCACGTAAATGGTCAAGGTCAAGTAAGCAAATTAGTTACCTTTCCAATCCAGAGATGTCGCCTTCAGTCAATTTTCTTGTCACATTCAAATCAGCAATTTGTCTACCGCGTGGCAACGTTTTGTTACTGCCTAGAAGACGACCCTATTCTGCATTGTGATACTTCACACCTGACTGATACAACAGCTTCAGTCGCTATTATACTGGTATAAATTTGCATAGACTTCTGTCTGGTACCAAGCATACTGCGGTTATAAATTTATTCTCCGATTCATAGGTGTCGCTCTGGACGACTTAAATATCATACCGGAATAACTTTTAGGCGGGATTTGCTTGTGATCACCGGTGATTCACATGGTATATGAATGAACCAGAAGAGTATAGTTTTCGTATTTTTCGCCTCGTACCCTTCTGATTTGTTTAAAGAAACATTTTTGAACACGAATCCACAAAGAAACCGAATCAGAATTTTTTTCATACCGGGGCGGCCTCGTATCATGGACTAAATAGTTGCCCAAATGCTCCGGCGCTATGTTTGGAATGTTTTTAAAAAAGTCACTAAGCTATTATTTGTATCTGTTAAAATATCTTTTTTCAGTTACTTTTTATAATATAATATTCGAACAATGCGTGATTGTTTTAATAATAGTCGTCAAATCTTGCTTTTTTCTTATTACTTTTGTAACTTGACTAAGATTAATCACCCTTGATGCCCACTTGTCCCACGTGCTATTAGGTTCACTTACATCCCATCGGTACACTCTGTTTGCCCGATTTTATGTACCAACGATAACTAAAGTTCACTTTAATGTGTATTACAATGGACCGTGAAGCCGTGTTCTCACCATCAAACAATTTGAGCAAACTGAAAGTGACAGTTAGTGACGTCACATCCTGAGTTTGTTCAAATTCTCTAATTCAAGGTGAGTTTGCTCAAAGTGCAATTTTTATTGGTCGAAAAATATGTAGCGACAAATGACAATCAGCTGTTAGGCATAACATGATTTTTTTTGTGAGAGTGGGAATCTTCTAAAGACCGTACCAGGCGAATCGTACCTGGCGTGTGTTGGATTCAGAGTAAACGGAGTACATCCGAACGCAGTTCCCCCTCTGGGGCCTTGCTTCCGGATGCATCCGTGTTACAATGCCTACCAACTAAACACACTCTCGACTTACGCGCGTGGCACGTCTTTCCAGACCGTTTTCTCGCGCGCGCAGCCTCCCTTTCTCTACTCTTTTCTTTTTCTCTCTGTTGTTTATATTACTTTTGTTTACCCCTGTTGTCTCTCTCTTTCTATAATCTCTTTTTTAATGATTTTTGTCACAGTCTCTATCACTTCTTTAAACTCCCTTTCCCCTTGTCACTATGGCCATAAAATTGTTTGCTCCTAAGATGCCTACTTTTGCATGTAGCTCCGCTCTTTCGTCATTAAACTTTCTACATTCAAACACGCAATGTTCTGCTGTGTCGCTTACTCCGCAATCTACGCAACTATCATCTATTGCCTTGCCTATCCTCTCAAGGTATGTTCTAAACGATCCGTGTCCTGTAAGAAATTGCGTGAAGAAGTAGTTCGTACTTTTATATTTGCACTTCACCCACTCCTCCACGTCAGCGATCAGAGTCCTTGTCCATGCAGCCCCCCGCTCGCTTTCCCACTCTTCTTGCCACTTTGTAATGGTTTCTCTCCTTTCTTCTGTCTTCTCCTCGTTAGTCTTGCCGTATGTTTTGGCTCTCTCTTTTACCTGCAGGTGTATTGGTGGTACCCCAGCTATAGCTTGTAAAGCTACCGTCGCAGTCGTTCTGTAGGCGCACACAACCCTTAATAGGGCTTTTCCTTGGGCTTTCTCTAAGATGTCTTTGTACATTTTCTTGTTTATAGACCAAGAGGCAGCGCTGAAAAATTTCTTTGAATTTACTAGATTTTTCACAGTTGATTACTGTGAGTGTGTAGAGAAACATACTGCGGTCGGTCAAGCGAAACTTAGAACAGGGGTTACTGAGAGGGTATCAAAGTTGCTTTCCTACGAAGGTAATTATTTCCATTTACTAATGCTGAAAATCAGTACACACATTCTAAATTAAATATAAATAAAAGTTATTATAGTCGGTTAGCTGTATGACGGGACAGAGCCGGTCGGTCGGCCCCAATAGTCGATTGAGGCAATGAAGCATTTTGGCTTGCAATTTTTTCGTCCAGCATGGATTTACTTCAAATTTTCACAGAAGGTAGGGATTAGTCCAAGGATCATTTTATATATCATGCCGCTATCATACGCTAAAACCTTGGGGGTGGTTGCCACCCCTTCTCGAGGGTGGGAATTTCTTATTATATTTTAACCATGTAATTCGATGGAAAAAGTGATTCTAAGAAAAAAATGTTTTTTACATTTTCTTCGTAAAACTAATATTTTTTGAGTTATTCGAGCTTGAAAATAACAGTTTTTCGACGAAAAAATAGACTTTTTTAGAGGGTTTTTTGAGAATACCTCGAAAAATATGCATTTAATCAAAAAAACTGTAGATATCAAAATTGTTTCTTTTAGTAATACAAACCAAATTCTTTTCCAATAATATCTTTAAGACCAATACAAACCGAGATACGGTATGTTAAAGGTTAGCTTTTTTCGTCAAATGCATAATTTGAAATATTCAAAGCCACGTAATGGGAAAAATTTGCATTTTTCGAGGAAAACTTAAATAATCTTTTTTCAAGTATACAATAAGACCTTTCAAAAAAAATAATAAAGAGATTCTAGCATGAAAATTAAGCGACTTATAATCAAAAAAATGTCGGTACCTGCTTTTCTCTACGAAAAAATCAGTGAAAACAACCCCCTAACTACCTTCCTAATTCAAAATTGGTCTTCACCTTTCTGTAGTTCCTTTTATATTTATATTATCAATACACTCAAGGAGTTTGACCTATTTAAAATGCCTAATTTTGGAAAAATTGGAGTTTAAAGAAAAATTGATTTTTTGCCATTTGGTATTTTTCACTTTTACTTCAAAATATCTCCGGAAATACTGAAGATACGAAAAAAATTATAAACTACTAAATTGTAGCTTTTTTAATGACTAAAATTACCCTGTACATAGATTTTCATTACAGTTAACAGTTAGCCAGATATCGCTGTTTAAAACCTCTATTTACCAGCAAACACCCCCTTATTCGAGCCCTTTAAAACCGCCCCAATTAAAAACTAATGGATCTTACGAAATTTAATTTACACAGTCTTGTAGCTCTTTAAAAATCCTACAAAATCGTTAAAAAATATATAGAATATTTTTCGAGGTATTCTCAAAAAACCCTCTCAAAAAGTCGATTTTTTCGTCGAAAAACTGTTATTCTCAAGCGTGAATTCAAGGTTAAAATGTAATAAAAAATTCCCACCCCCGAGATGGGGTGGCAACCTCCCCCAAGGTTTTAGCGTATGATAGCGGCATGATATAGAAAAAGATCCTTGGACTATTGCCTACCTTCTGTAAAAATTTCAAGTAAATCCATGCTGGACGAAAAAATTGCGAGCCGAAATGCTTCATTTCCTCAATCGACTATTGGGGCCGACCAACCGGCTCTGTCCAGTCATACAGCTGACCGACTATATTAACTTTTATTTATATTTAATTTAGAATGTGTGTACTGACTTTCAGCCTTAGTAAATGGAAATAATTACCTTCGTAGGAAAGCAACTTTGATACCCTCTCAGTAACCCCTGTTCTAAGTTTCGCTTGACCGACCGCAGTATGTTTCTCTACACACTCACAGTAATCAACTGTGAAAAATCTAGCTTTAGTAAATTCAAGAAGATTTTTCAGCGCTGCTTCTCCGTCTATTATTACTTGATGCCACACCGGTGCCGCATATAGGATTGTGGAGTGTATCATTTCCATTAGGATCCTTCTTTTCCCCTTACCTGGGCCTCCTATATTAGGCATGATTATTGCCAGTGCTGTTGCTCTCTGTTCTGCCTTATGTGCAGCATATTTGACATGTTCGCCAAATATCTGCTTAATGTCCAGCATCAATCCCAAGTATCTAACCTTTTCGGCCGGCGTTATTCTTTCTCCTTCGAGGGTGAAGGAGATGTGCTCTCTGTCTCTAGGTCCTTTTAATATCAAGGCTTCCGTTTTGTGCGTAGCGAGTGTCAACTCTCGATCATTCAGCCACGTTTTCACCCTTTCCAGTGCAGCATTCGCCGTGTTCACTATGAGTCTGTTTTCGTTTTGCTCTACTAGTACGACCAGGTCATCCGCGTAAGCTATAGCCTGTGTCCCCTCTCCTAGATCTTCTTCTAGTATGTCATTGTAGAGGATGTTCCAGAGCAACGGTCCTAAGACCGAGCCCTGAGGCACCCCCGCCGATGTCTGCATAACATCTCCCCTCGCTATGTTAATATTTCTACTTGTGAAGTATTCCTTCACTATATTTTGTAGGTATGGGGATATTTCCAAATTCTCCAGTATTTCAGTTATTACTCCAGCACAGTTGAAGGCATTTTTTATGTCCAGAAAGATGGCCACCAACCACCTGCTCCTACATGTGGCAGTTAATTGCGTGATCCTACTGACTGCATCGATTGCGGACTTCCCTTTCCTAAATCCATATTGGCGTTCAGACAAGCCCCCTTTCTCCATTACTTCTTTTTCTAATCTCGTCTTTATAAGTATGTATCTCAAATACCTTGCCCATCGTGTTTAATAGGCATATCGGTCTGAAAGCTCTCGGTTCCCCAAGTTCCTTCCCAGATTTGGGAATAATTAAGAGGTTCGCCGTTTTCCATGCCTCTGGGAAGTTTTGCTTTCTGAGGAGGTCATTCATGATATCTTTCTCCCACGAAGCTTTTTCCTCTATGATTATCTTAACAATTTCTGGTAGAACTCTGTCCGGTCCGGGTGCTTTCATGTCCTTGAGTGCTTTCCCTGCCTCCATCAACTCCTCCATAGTGAAATCTGCCGGCGTTTCTACATGTCAAGGTGTGAATTCCCTAATCTAGCATAACATAACATGATGGAATTTTAATTTTTATGTAAATAAATTAATATTCAAACAAATGAGAAGCGTTGAAAAGTCCTATTTTATGAACAATATTATTATTATTACTGATTCTGATTACTACAACACCTAGAGTGGCTCACAGCTTAAATTCTGAAATGATGCAGTCGCTACTTTTGTCTAATATTTATTAGAAAATAATTACATACTGAAAGTAAGTTACAGTTGAGTCCGCGAATCTTTACCCGTGCGTCATCATTTAAAGCATACGAAATAAGTCGATAAGTCGGAAATCGAAATTTACTAAACGCAACAGCAAGTCACTTACTGTCACTTACTGTTGCGTTTAGTAAATTTCAATTTCCGACTTACCATCGACGTATTTCGTATGCTTTAAATGATGACGCACGGATAAAGATTCGCGGACTCAACGTACTAGTACTATACCTCTTTTAAAATAGCATAAGCTATGTTTTGGGTTTTTAATATACCATACTTAAATAACAGTAAACCTTGAATTATTTTATGTATGATTTTGATGTCAGCTAAAATGATAAAGCAAACTTTTAAATAAGAATATTAATAATTTTAAATAAGAAAATAAACACAAGGCAGTGAACTATGATTGCTAATATTTTATAGGTCTTTCTTCATTATCAGTTACGGTTGGGGTACCATTTACTTTATTTTTTAATGTCACAAATTTTCAATAACATTCAAATCTGGTGACTGGGCTGGTGTTTTAATGACATTTCAGCACTTATAAAGCAACCAAATATGAACACGATATAACATACGTTTTGAATCGATGTCCTGATGAAATTGGTAATTATCATTGTTACCTAATTTTTGAGCACTAGCAGTGAGATGCTGTCTTGGTATATCCAAATACATGTATAGGCTCATATTACCGTCAATAAAATGCATGTTATGTACTATACTATTGTACTATACTACACGTATTGGCTCATATTACCGACAATAAAATGCATGTTATGTATATAAGTAAGAGGTATATAATTTTGTAACATACAACAGGACTGTCGTTATATTGTATATCATGTTTAACGATAACTTTTGTCATGTTAGAGTCACTTAATAATTCAATTTGGTTTAACTCAGATGTTGTCAAACATCTAGTAGTTATATTTAATAACTATTTACTTTTTTTTGTATATTATTTATTCTTATTTTCTTATATTTATATTTACTGAGTTAATATAGTTTTGGCAGGAGTGTAAGATACCTGGGAAGATGGTCTAGGATCATTTCCTGGCGCCCATGATTTGTTTGGTTTTACTCAATTTGTTTTTCTGTATCAATTATTCTTCTTTTTCTAATTTCAGTACATTATTCTTATTTTAGTATTTACCTTTTCTAGTCATCATCACTATCTACTTTGATCTACTGTTCTTTGACAGGCACGCAAAATTGGCCGTATATCCATCCTTGAGTGTCAAGTTATCGTTTTCTTGCATATCTAGCTAGCCTAACTCCCTTCATTTTGCCTATGTCTATTCATATATATATTATCAGTCCATCTATTTCTGCATCTTATCATTTCCCCCCTACATAATACTACTGCAAAATTAGTATTTTCATTACTTCGGCTTCTTCACGCAGAAGCCACACATTTTTGTTCCATTAGCTACAATAAGTCTTTTAGTTCTTTTTCTTACTTCTGTTGGAGTTTATCTTTCTCTTTACTTTCACTCCAACAGAAGTTCTCTTTTTTGTTACAAACTGCAGGAAAACGAAGCATTGTGGTAGAAGGAATAAAGAACTGCGAGTCCTAACAACTATTTGGAACAATCAGTTATTTGGCAAATAAAATGCCAATTTACCGAAATTCTCTTATTTAAATTTTTTTAAAATGTAAATATGAAATTAACAACATTTTTATGATGGATGGAGTTATTTTTACAGTTTAATTATATATTATGTTGACTACTGTTCAATTAATTGTTTAATAATCCAAAACTGCTGACAACTAAATATTGGAACATTTTTTGATTTTCCTCGCGTTTTAGCTTGGTTGGGCTGAAACGCATGAAGTTTTATCAGCCTGACAGAAAGAAGGCTTTGAAATCAAACATACGAGTAGCTAGTTTGTTGTCATCAATAATTACACTTGAGTCCACGAGTCTTTACCCGTGCGTCATTAATACCTGGCGAGATAAAACACATACTTTTTATCTAGCATCGTTCTCTTCCACGCATGAAACTAATGACAAACCAGCTGCCACCTGTTATTAAGTAAAAACACATGTTACCTATTTTTATGAACGATCTAGACTCGGTGCATTGAAAAGAGATAGGTACAAACAAAGACGATTGGGGATGTTTTCACATATATTAAGTAGGTACAATTTCTGACGTTTTAGTTTGTTTACTTTTGTGGCTGTCAGTTTGTTGAATTTTTTGCCGTTATTTTGTTGAATTTTGCATTTTGAAGTTTTTTATAGTATACAAACAGTCGTTTTCACAATTAATTTTATATTGGAGTTAGAAATTTTATGATAAGTTTATGTTATTTTACGATTAATTTTGACAACGTACAAAGCTAACGTCATTGACACAGTTAAAGAATGCTTGTGTTTAATGTTCCGCCAAAGTGAATAAAATAACAAAAAGAAAATATGTTATTGAATTTTTTTATAAATTATTTATTTATTTATTAATCGATGATAAAAGAATTTATTAAGCTACTTCAAATGTAGCTGTAATTATGCACCAAAATTTTAAAGCAACCTAAATTTGACATTCTATTTATTTGATAACGTCAAATTTTATACTATAACCCGTGATCGGAATAATACCCACTTGCTGTTGGGTTTAGTAAATTTCCGACTTATTTCGTATGCTTTAAATGATGACGCACGGGTAAAGACTCATGGACTCAACTGTATAATGCGTCATTTGAGTATGACAACTGTCAGTTTTATTATAATAATAATAATAATAATAATAGCTTTATTGCCCAACAGTTTCCCATTTATAGGACAAATACAGAAAAAAAATCACATAATTCATTAGTATAACATCTACAAAGTAATAGTAGAGACCTAATCTAAGTAAAGAGAAGCCATTTTTAACAAATCATTAAGTGAGCACGAAAAAATATCACAATGATTGCAAATACTATTATAATTCTTACACATGACAAAAAGAGGCGATTTAACTAATATATTTGTTCTTGCTCTTGGACACTTAAATAAAACGTTTGATCTAGATCTAACTCGAGGAACGTTGAAATTAATTTGTGCTAATAAATCACTACAGTCAATACTGTTATGTAATAATTTATACAAAAATGTTAATGAACTAATTTCTCTCCTTAATTCTAAACTAACCATGTCAACTCTACAACATAATGTATTATTTTCACATCCACGGTTAGGATAGATTCCATCAATTTTAAATATCAGATATTTTATAAGTTTTCTCTGTACTTTTTCAATATCTTTTGTATAACAATTATATATAGGATACCAAACTAAACTGCAATATTCTAATTTTGGACGTACTAGAGAATAGTATAATAATTTTATTGGTGTTATGTTGGTGAAGTTTCTGCAATTCCTAATAATGAAACCGTACATTCTCATAGCTTCAGAAACTTTTTGTTCAATATGCAAATTGAAAGTTAACTTGCAGTCAAAAATGACACCTAAGTCTTTGAGGCTATTACATTTTTCCAAAACAGAGTTCTGAATTATATAGTTAAAGTTAATTGTCGTCAATTTCCTGCAAAAACTCACTACTTTACATTTTGCAGAATTTAATAGTAGTTTGTTATTAGTACACCATGTATCAATAGCAGTTAAGTTACGCTGAAGTTCTAAACAATCGCCAATAGTGTCGATCTTACAGAAAATTTTCAAGTCGTCCGCAAAACACAATTTTTTACAGTTAATTTCTTGAAACAAATCATTAATATAAAGTAAAAATAATAACGGTCCTAGATTGGAGCCTTGCGGAACACCAGACTTAGACAGAATTAAATCTGACTTAAAGCCATTATAGAATACATACTGTCTCCTTCCTATTAAATAACTACCAAAGAATTTAATTAAATTAACAGAAAATCCTAAATTTGATAACTTGGATAATAAATACGGATGAACCACCTTATCAAATGCCTTCGAGAAATCTGTATATACGACATCAATTTGTCCTTGTTCATCTAATACTTCAGAAATAAATTGTGTCATCACTACCAGGTTTGTGACGGTAGATCGTTTATCTATGAATCCGTGTTGAAAAGGTGCAATATAGCCGCGAACACACGGATATATACGATTATACAGAACAATCTCGAAAATCTTTGAGAAGTTACACAACAGAGAGACAGGTCTGTAATTAGATATATCAGATTTAACTCCATTTTTAAATATAGGACATACTTTTGACTCTTTCCATATTTCAGGATATTTTCCAGTTTCCAAAGACAAGTTAAACAGTTTTTGAAGCGGTTTGACAAATATTCGTGTACAATCTTTAACTAGAAATGCTGGAATCTTGTCTGGACCAGTCGTCATTTTATTTTTTAATCTTTTAAAAGCTTCCAGAATTTCATTTTCTTCAAATTTCAAAAAAATTAATGGTTGGTAAATTAAAACCCTGAACGCTGATGTCCTCTGGTTCATTATTGTCAGTAGATACATATACTTTTTCAAAAAATGTTTTAAAAGCGTTGACAATATCCTGGGGATTATCAAAAGTATTTCCCTCATAGCACATTTCACCTGGAATTCGCGATGACTTATTTTTAGTATGTACATAAGACCAAAATGATTTTGTTTCGATGGTAATACTGTCTTGAATGTTTTCAATGTAATTGTTATATGCAGTTTTAATTTGCTGTTTAATAACTTTGCGCAATCTTTTAAATTCTATGTGATATATTTCGTTTCCTGTTTTTCTATACTTGACGGTTTTTGGCTTTGAGTTTAATATTTTTAATAATATCTGAGTGATACCAATTTGGATACTTATGTTTATAATATTTGTATACCGGAACATATCTATCAACTATTGTATACAATATATTATAAAATTGCTTTAATGCTATATTTACATCATCGTAATTATCTAAAAAGTCCCAATTAGTTTGTAATAGTTCAGAATACAGAGAAGTGAAATTTGCTTTCCGAAAATTATACATTTTCGAATTAGAATTTGGTAAAAACCTAATTTCCTTTTTTCCCAAATTATTAATCTTTATCATAAGTGCAGGATGATGACCATCTTCTTTAACCAGTGAAGAATTATCATGAATAATATCACATTTCTCTGATGACATTACTAAATCCAACAAACGACCTAAGTTATTAGGCACATCATTGTATTGAACTAAATTAAATAAACTTAAAAAATCTAATACAGTTGATGTTTTTTTATCTAATCTGCTTTGATCTACAAACTTGGGTACATTGAAGTCACCTAATATAACAATGGTTTCATTAAATATATCCAGTTGTTCTAAACATTCAAAAAAGTATTCGAAGTCTTCAGAACTTAACTTATCAATAATATAAAGAACTAAAACATAAAATTTTCTATAACCAACACAACATTTTACAGCTAACATATCGATTAGGGGAAACTGTAGATCGTATGTGGATACATCGATAACAGACGATTTAATCTCCGTCTTCAGCGCTAATAAGACGCCTCCCCCAGTGGTTTTATCTACAACATCAAATTTTCGATCCTTTCTATACACATCGTATTGATCAGGAAACAACTCTAGACTGGACACATCCTTGTTCAACCAGGTCTCACTTAAAGCAATAATGTCATATTCACCCTCACTTACACTAGTATAAAACTCTGAAACTTTAGAGTTAAGACCACGTACATTTTGGTAATAACATATAAGTTCACATCCTACAACACTGTCGGGCTCTATTGGTTTAAAGGCACTACCTTGGGTATACCATTCATATACTTGATTTTGAAAGATTCATTTCCACTCGCATTCATGTTGTTTAGTTCAACCTTTACATTGTTGTAATAATTAGTTTGATTTCTAGTTCGATCAAATGACATTGACACATTTTTGTAGTTCCCATTTCTTAGAAATTTAGCTTGCCGTATTAAAGCAAATACATCATTTTCATCATCTAGTATGACCTTAATTGGTCGAATTCGCCCTTGGTTAACTTGCCCAAGTCTGAAGAGCTTAATGTTGGCAGTATTCACATTAGGACTTACGCTTGAGATTATTTTTTGAACTTCAGACTTATCGCTAATCTTACGATGATCCTCAGATAGTTGTTGATCCTGTTCCGGCACACCAAAGAAAATAACATTTCGTTTTCTTTTATTTCGTTCGTTGATTTCTTGTATTATTTCTTCCATTTCTAGTGGGTTCGATTATTATGAGTATAATAGAATAATGGCATGTGAAAAACCCACTGAGCCAAAATTTCGAGAAGTTAGTATTCATCAGTACCACAAATGGAAAAAATGTGTGAAATTTGCAGTGAATTGACTGTAGCAATAACTACTGTGTTTAATATAATTAAGAAATATGGTGAAACTGCCAGTATTGATATTCTTGGCAAAAGCTCAGGCCGTCCAAAAGCTGTTTCTCAAAAGAGTGTAAGGCAATCAATTAGAATATGTAAGTCAGGTAGAAGAAATACACTACTAGAAGTAACTGCTAGATGGAATAGAGAAATTGGGATGAATGTTTCCAGATGAATTTCCTATCGCAAATATATCCACAAAAGCGGTCTTATTTTTTATGATATGTTTCATAGGTTCTTATTTGCTATATAAATATCCTATTTTATTGATTTATTCGAATAGGCCAAAGAAAAACTACTGTTGACTGAAACTTAAAAAAGGAATCATTACATTTGGGCTAAATCAAACTTTCGTGGACCAAACTTAACTGGGACAAAGTTATCTATAGCGACGAAAGTAAATTTGATGTCTATGTGGGAGATTACCGAAAGCGTGTGATTATGGAAAAAAACGGGAGCATTCCATAAAGATTGTCTCAAAAGAGCTGTAAAGTTTCCACAGGGCATCATGGTGTGGGGTTGTATGTCGGTTAAAGGGTTGGGAACTTTATATTTTATTGAAGGGCTAGTAAACGCAGCCAAATAACAAGGTATCCCTAAACATTTGTCTTTAATAAGTAGGGAAACATTATCTCCATCCGTAGATTTTATCTTTCAACGGAATGGAGCCTCATGCAATACTGCTAAATATACCAAAAAATTGATGGGAGAACATAACATTAAAGTTTTGTCACATCCTTCTAGTATCCCGGATCTTCACCCAATAGAGACACTTGGTACAAAAGGAAACAATGCATAAGAAATAACCCTCAGCGTACTTTGCCACAACTAGGTACGTGCTAAATTGCAAGAAATATGGGATAGTTTCACCCCTGAATTTTATGAAGGCATAGTTTATACAGTGGCAGCTCGTGGCTTTAGAGACAGGGTCGGCAAGGTTTTTCTCCTCAGATAGCTATGCCATCTTATTAAAAGGCTTCAATTTCATAGGATATTTTTGGTTTTTGTTGTTTTTTTTTGTTTTTTCCTATAAATTTAGAACCTAAACCTGTTTATAAATTAAATCTATTTAGTCTATGTTGTTTCGAAGTAGCAAAATGGGTTATAACGTCATTATAAAATTTATTATTGCTTTGGAGAGATATTAAAAGTTTTTTCTATTTGAAATTTGAGACAAGTTTGACATTCTCTTGTTTCATGGTGTTTCGACAATACGTTTTGACTCTTTTGAGACAAGAGAAATCCCGTTCATTTGAGGCAGAATTTGCCCACATTTGGGCACAATAATTTAATTTCGGTAACAGTTTGTTGTACCTATTGAATTGCAGTATATAAAATTATACATATTTTGTAACCTATCCCACCTTCCGAAAATATTTATATCAGCATATAAACCTGTTAATCCATTTTCTTATTTTATTTGATTAAAAAATGATAGATAGTTTTTAATAAACTTGTCTAATAGATATTTTTAAATTTTAAATCGTCAAAGAGGTCAATGACTTATAACAGTGAGTAAATAATAGTTTTGCCTGGTGCAATAGTTTTAACTTTTGCCTAGAGACCATACAATTCACTGGGCATCAAGGCAGCGCCGTCATAAATTTGCCTTACCAATTTATTTTTGATATCAAAAAAAATGAATATGTCCTTTAAAACACCAAAAATATATTCTGTCTTATGGCTTCTACGCACGTCTGAAAACCTAAAAACCTCTCATAAATACTAGACGTAACGCGTATCGAAGAACAGTTGATACTTGTGAATGACATGTTACCTCTATCAGTAGTTTCGTCTACTTCTACCGAAAAGCATCAAAATGTAACTACTAATTGATTCTTTTATTCTGTGCTGTTTTAGGTACGCAGCTAAATGTCTTCTAGTCAGAAAGTAAATTAGAAAATTTATTAAACAATTTTATTTGTTCTCTATAATTAACTTGATGTAACGAATCCTCCGATTCATCCTCTCCCCTAAATGGTAATTCCTAACAACTTAAAAACATTACAATATCAATCATTAAACGACATAAAACTACCTACTTACCTATTTCATAATTTTATCCCGGGCACGCTTAGGTACGTGCCTTGCTACCGTTTGCAGATCACCGCTCGGCAGATTGGTTTCTGCCGTACTTGCCATTCAAATAAATACGGGAAATGTATTGCCTATCGACTGCCTATCGGCTAATATTCCATAGCTTCTTATTACAAGCAAATCTTCAATCTGGAGACGGCTTGCCGAAAACACACAATCCCAATCGGGTGCATGGCTATAGGATCATTTTTGAAAAGTCGAATTCGTTTAAAAACAATGAATAAAATTTAGTCTGTATTCATCATCCAACCTCAAAAGTCCACTGCTGAACATAGGCCTCCTCACCTAGTTTCCAACCCCATCTATCCTGCGCCGCTCTCATCCAGTTTTTATTTACCTTTCTTAAGTCGTCAGTCCATCTTGTAGGCGGTCGACCGACGCTTCTCTTGGCCTCCATTCCAATAACATCTTCGTCCATCGCCCATCTGTCATTCTGGCTATGTGTCCTGCCCATCTCCACTTCAACCTGGCTATCCTTTCGATGACGTCAGTCACCTTTCTTCTTCTCCTGATTTCTTCGTTTCTGATTTTGTCTCGCAGAGTTATTCCTAACATTGACCGCTCCATTTTTCTCTGCGTGACTCTTAGTTTGGTAGCCGAGGCTTTAGTTAAGGTAAGTGTTTCTGATCCGTACGTCAAGACTGGGAGGACGCACTGATCAAATACCTTTCTTTTTGGGCATGTGGGCAACTCACTTTTAAAAGTTTCTCTCAATTTTCCAAATGCTGCCCACCCAAGACCTATTCTTCTCTTCAGTTCATGAGTCTGGTTTATTTAGTCTGTATTATCTCACAGATATTTTTTTATTTCACAGAAACGAATATCATCAACTCTGATTAAATTAAATATTTAAAAAAATCTATAATGTGTCCATAAATGTGTGGATCGGCACTGCCGACCCTGACCAGCCGCTACTGAGTTGATACAACGCCTAATAAAGTTTTGGATGATATTCAAGCTAAGGGCGACGCGCGACGGTTAGCCTTATTAATTTTCATTTTAAGTACCTAGGTAAAAACCTCTTGTTCCAATATTTAGATGTCAGCATTTTCGATTATCCAACAATAATTAATTAAATAGTAATCAACATAAAATATATAAATTAAATTGTAAAAATAATTCTACTCACCAAAAAAAAAATATTAACTTCATTCATATCTACAAATAAAAAAAATTAAATAAAATAATTTCAGTAAATTGACATTTTAAAACTGCTTGCAGGGCTGCTTTATCCATTAGGCAATATAGGCAGCTGCCTAGGGCGGCACAGGGGCGTCATACAATACATTATTGTTGTTTAAGACAATCAAAATTGAACCCTCACGCACAAGTTGTACGTGCAACTTCAGTGAGGAACTGAGTTTATTATATGTATAATTTATTTTCTACGAATAAACTCCACTATTATTATCCCAGATTTAGCCATACGGCTCACACTCCCTCTAAGGGGAAAATTGACTCATCCCAGATACCTACGGTATCAAAAGGATTGAGCTCTGGTGGGACTCCTTCCGTGTTATCGAGCCCTAGGTGACTTGGAATGCAGGTGTATCTCCCAGAAATTTTCGTACGCATCTGGCCGTCGCGAGTAGTACAGCTTTCTGCATGGTCTTATAAAGATGTTCATTCAGACCCAGCTTTTTTATGCTTTCGAGGAGGGTCTTCGGAATGACTCCAGTAGTAGAGATAATAATCGGTATCGTCTGGGTGCTTTGCATTCTCCATTGCCTTCGTATTTGAATTTCTAGATGTCTGTACTTGGCAATCTTTTCAGTAAATTTACTACGTAGGTTATTGTTGTTAGGTATCGCCACATCAATTAGTGTTGTTTGTCGTGTTAATTTATTAACTAGTACGAGATCTGGTCTATTATGTGCCACTGTTTGATCTGTGAGCACAGTGCGGTCCCAGTATAGCTTGTAGTTGCCATCCTCAAGCATACTCTCAGGGACGTATTGATAATACGGGAGATGGTCTGTTTGGAGAAGTCCCAGCTTGATAGCTATCTCTTGATGAAGGATTTTTCCCACTGCGTCATGCCGTTCCTTGTATTCAGTTGCAGCAAATGCCTGGCAGCCCCCTGTAAGATGTTGGATGGTTTCTTGGGCTTGACATCCATATCGGCATCTGTCGTTTTGAACCTGAGGGTCTTTGATGATATATTTCAGGTAATTTTTGGTTGGTATAACCTGATCCTGAATGGCCAGTAATGAACCCTCCGTCTCAGGGAACATCTTTCCTGATGTCAACCAGTAGTTCGACGCTATATTGTGGACATAATCTTGGCTGACCTCATTGGGATGTCGCCCGTGCAGAGGTTTACCCATCCAGGCGCGCACTTTTTCGTCCTTAGTAAGGTGGTTTATGCGCATTTCTGGTTCCCTCAGTTTGATCGGTGTTGTGTCATCTACTGCGCAAATAGCGCGATGTAGAGTAGATGTCTCAGCCTGCATCTGAAAATAAGTTCTTAAATTAGCAATTTGTTTATCTAACTGCTCACCTATATCCATAAGTCCTCTTCCTCCTAGATACCGTGGTAATGTTGTTCTTTCTACTGCGCTTTTAGGATGGTGTTTTTGTGCCTTTGTGAGGTGTGTTCGCACTTTTCGCTGAAGAGCTTCTATATCTGTTTTTGTCCACTTAACAATACCAAATGAGTAGCTAAGCGCGGAACATGCGTAGGTGTTTAGTGCCTTAAACAAATTTCTACTGTTAAGGTGTGAGCGAAGCAGCTGTTTTACCCTTCGTATAAACTCAGTAGTTATCTCTGTTTTCATTTGTTTATGGTCAATTTTCCGCGCTTGCTTTACTCCAAGATATTTATACATATCGTTTTCACCCATGGCCTCGATGTTCTGGCCATTTTGCATATCGAACCCTCCGGGCTGTACTTTTCCTCTGACTATATTTAAAATACGGCACTTATCTAGTCCGAAGTGCATACTAATATCATTAGAAAAAGTTTCTACAGTTTTTAGCATCTCGTCGAGTTGGTTTCGAGTGGAAGCCATTAATTTCAAATCATCCATGTACAATAAATGATTAAGCTTCGCCACCACATTGTTGTTATTTTTGATGCTAAAACCTGCATCTGTGGAGTTCAATAGCTGAGATAGTGGGTTCATAGCTAGACAGAACCACAGAGGACTCAACGAATCTCCTTGAAACAGGTCCCGGCTGATTACGATATTTTCAGTTTCGCTGTTACTTTCACCAGGTATTTGAAGGTGAATTCTAGTTTTCCACTCTGTCATTATATGTTGTAAAAAGGTCACTATATTATCATCGACTTTATATATTCTCAATATATCTATAAGCCATTCATGCGGCACTGAATCAAAGGCCTTCTTGTAATCAATAAAAGCAGTAAATAGATTCCTCTTTTTGGAATATGCTTGATTAGAAATGACTGAGTCGATGATAAGTTGTTCTTTGCAACCCATGGAACCCTTAGCGCATCCTTTCTGTTGAGGCTCTATGATATTGTTCAGAGCACAGTGTTGGTAGATACGCCAGGCTACACAGGATGTGACCAATTTATACAAAGTTGGAAGGCAAGTAATTGGGCGGTATTTTGCTGGATCTTGGGTGCTATTTTGATCCTTCGGTATTAAATAAGTGGTTCCCTGAGTTAAGAATGATGGTATATCCTGCGGATTAGAAATAACATGATTAATTAGTGTTGATAAGCATTCATGAACACTCCAAAACTTCTTGAGCCAAAAGTTTTGAACTCCGTCTGGTCCAGGGGATTTCCAGTTATGAAGCTCTTTGATGATATTTGAGACTTCTTCAGTGGTGAAGGGTTCGTAGAGAGTAGTAGTGTAGTGTTGGCAGTTCTGTGCCGTATCTTCTATCCATCCAGCATTGTTGTTAAGAGTAGCTGGTGTGGAAAGTTGATTTCCCCAAAACTCATGAATTTCTTCTTGGCTTGGGTAAGACTTATCGAGATTTTCTACGGTGGAATTGAGTTTTCGATAGAACGCCTTCTCAGCAGTCTCAAAAAGGGCATTGTCGGATTTTCGATTGTTACTCACTTTGTACCTTCTTAGTCGTCCTGAATAAACTGAGAGTCTTTGTTTTAATGTATCCAGGCACTGTTGGGCTGTGCTGTTTTCTGGATCGTATCTTGAGTGTCTTGCAGTATTCCGTATTATTTCTTCAGCTCTCCTGATGACTCTTGTACTTCTTACACCTCGTATATATTCTGTGACTTGACCAATATCCCTACGCAGCAATTCAATCTTTCCGAGCAGTCTTTTTTCCCAGGGTGCAGTTCTGCTACCAGTCCTTCCATTATTAGTACCCCGTCTTGTTCTGATCTTAATGCCCATTACATTAGCAATTGCTGTTGCTGCACAGTAGATTAGCATGTGCAGATACTCTAATGTGTGGGCTTCTACGACATAATTGGGTATGACTTCAGTGTTCACAGTTTGTAACAGCACACCTAGTCTCTTACAAGAGTTTATTCGTGGTAGCGGTGGTCTGCTATGTGGGTTTATTCCATTAAACTCTTGTACAGCACGTGCCATTTCGCTTACTAGGTTATCATGTAGCTCGTTGTTTTCCTGCTCTGTATTGTCAGGTTGAGTTTCGTGTATGGCAAGCTCAGGAATCTGCTCATGAACTTCATTGGGGACTTGATCTTCAATTACAACATCGTTATGAATCTCCCGTTCGACTTCACTTCTGATGATATTGCGTCTAGTCTCTGGGATAAGGTTGTTTCTTATAATTACCCGGTATTGGTCTGATACTCGTTGCTCCGATACTTGAATATCTGGGTACGTCCTGCAAAATTCGGCATACAGCTGTTGTCGGTAGCCGATTGTTTCTTGACCGAGGTTTGTCACCTTGTAGTAGAAGCGCAAAATGTTTTCATTAATGGACACAGTCCATTTCATGCGCTGCCTCGGTCGTCCCGCTTGAGTGAGCGCCGGCTGATGATCCAGCGCAGCACCTTCGGCGGGTGGAGCTCTTGTTGTTGTTTGGCTCGCTTGTGGTTGTGGTTGTTGTTGGGCTGTAGCTGATTGTATGACAGGGGCCCGCCTCCTCAACACCCTGCTACCGACGTCCCGCATGCTGTCACGTCCAGCGCCGGCTCCAGACGTGCCCTGGCGATCCCCAGGCAGCGATCCTAAACACAAATTATTATTCTCCATTCTCATGGGTGTGCATTTTATACCTACTGCCAGGTGTCAGTTTTTGTTCCACGGCAAGTATCCCTGCTACTCTCTGGGTACTGGCGCTACGAATACCCAGAAAGCATCCCCCATTCGCAGGGGGCCGCGCCTGATAGAAGAACTGACAAAAAACTCCCACAGGGAATAAAATATATAAATATATAAATTAAATTGTAAAAATAATTCAACTCACCAAAAAATATATTAACTTCATTCATATCTACAAATAAAAAAAAATTAAATAAAATAATTTCAGTAAATTGACATTTTAAAACTGCTTGCAGGGCTGCTTTATCCATTAGGCAATATAGGCAGCTGCCTAGGGCGGCACAGGGGCGTCATACAATACATTATTGTTGTTTAAGACAATCAAAATTGAACCCTCACGCACAAGTTGTACGTGCAACTTCAGTGAGGAACTGAGTTTATTATATGTATAATTTATTTTCTACGAATAAACTCCACTATTATTATTATTATTATCAGATTTAGCCATACGGCTCACACTCCCTCGAATGAGGGGAATTATTATTATTATCCCAGATTTAGCCATACGGCTCACACTCCCTCTGAGGGGAAAATTGACTCATCCCAGATACCTACGGTATCAAAAGGATTGAGCTCTGGTGGGACTCTTTCCGTGTTATCGAGCCCTAGGTGACTTGGAATGCAGGTGTATCTCCCAAAAATTTTCTTACACTTCTGGCCGTCGCAAGTAGTACAGCTTTCTGCATGGTCTTATAAATATGTTCATTCAGACCCAGCTTTTTTATGCTTTCGAGGAGGGTCTTCGGAATGACTCCAGTAGTAGACATAACAATAGGTGTCGTCTGCGTACTTTGCATTCTCCATTGTCTCCGTATTTGAATTTCCAGATCTCTATACTTGGCGATCTTTTCAGTAAATTTACTACGTAAATTATTGTTGTTAGGTATCGCCACATCAATTAGTGTTGTTTGTCTTGTTAATTTATTAACTAGTACGAGATCTGGTCTATTATGTGCCACTGTTTGGTCTGTGAGCACACTTCGGTCCCAGTATAGCTTGTAGTTGCCATCCTCAAGCATACTCTCAGGAACGTATTGATAATATGGGAGATGGTCCGTTTGAAGAAGTCCCAGCTTGTTAGCTATCTCTTGATGAAGGATTTTTCCCACTGCGTCATGCCGTTCCTTGTATTCAGTTGCAGCAAATGCCTGGCAGCCCCCTGTAATATGTTGGATGGTTTCTTGGGCTTGACATCCATATCGGCATCTGTCGTTTTGAACCTGAGGGTCTTTGACGATATATTTCAGGTAATTTCTGGTTGGTATAACCTGATCCTGAATGGCCAGTAATGAACCCTCCGTTTCAGGGAACATCTTTCCTGATGTCAACCAATAGTCCGACGCTATATTGTCGACATAGTCTTGGCTAACTTCATTGGGATGTCGCCCGTGCAGAGGTTTACCCATCCAGGTGCGCAGTTTTTCGTCCTTAGTAAGGTGGTTTATGCGCATTTCTGGTTCCCTCAATTTGACCGGTATTGTGTCATCTACTGCGCAAATTGCGCGGTGTAGAGTAGATGTCTCAGCCTGCATCTGAAAATAAGTTCTTAAATTAGCAATCTGTTTATCTAATTGCTCACCTATATCCATAAGTCCTCTTCCTCCTAAATACCGGGGTAATGTCGTTCGTTCTACTGCACTTTTAGGGTGGTGTTTTTGTGCCTTTGTGAGGTGTGTTCGTACTTTTCGCTGAAGATTTTCTATATCCGTTTTTGTCCACTTAACAATACCAAATGAATAGCTAAGCGCGGAACAAGCGTAGATGTTCAGTGCCTTAAACAAATTTTTACTGTTAAGCTGTGAACGAAGTAGCTGTTTTACCCTTCTTATAAACTCAGTAGTTATCTCAGTTTTCATTTGCTTATGGTCAATTTTCCGCGCCTGCTTTACTCCAAGATATTTGTACATATCGTTATCGCCCATGGCCTCGATGTTCTGGCCATTTTGCATATCGAATCCACCGGGCTGTACCTTTCCTCTGACTATATTCAAAACACGGCACTTGTCTAGACCGAACTGCATACTAATATCATTAGAGAATGTTTCTACAGTTTTTAGCATCTCTTCTAGGTGTTCTCGAGTGGAAGCCATTAATTTCAAATCATCCATATACAACAGATGATTGAGCTTCGCTACTACAGTATTATTGCTTTTAATGCTAAAACCTGAGTCAGTGGAGTTTAATAGCTGGGAAAGGGGGTTCAAAGCTAAACAGAACCACAGTGGACTCAACGAGTCTCCTTGAAACAGGCCCCGGTTGATTGCGATATTTTCGGTTTCAATATTTTTTCACCAGGTATTTGGAGGTGAATTTTAGTCTTCCAATCTCTCATTATATGCCTTAAAAAGGTCACTATGTTATCATCGACTTTGTATATTTTCAAAATATCTATTAGCCATTCATGCGGTACTGAATCAAAGGCCTTTTTATAGTCAATAAAAGCAGTAAAAAGGTTCCTTTTTTTAGTGAATGCCTGGTTAGAAATGACTGAATCGATGATAAGCTGTTCTTTGCAACCCATGGAACCCTTAGCGCATCCTTTCTGTTGAGGCTCTATGATATCGTTTAGAGCACAGTGTTGGTAGATACGCCGGGTTATACAGGATGTGACCAATTTATACAAAGTTGGAAGACAAGTAATTGGGCGGTACTTGGCTGGATCTTGGGTGTTATTTTGATCCTTCGGTATTAAATAAGTGGTTCCCTGAGTTAGAAATGATGGTATTTCCTGCGGGTTAGAAATAACATGATTAATTGATGTTGATAAGCACTCATGAATAATCCAAAACTTTTTAAGCCAGAAGTTCTGAACTCCGTCTGGTCCAGGAGATTTCCAGTTATGAAGCTCTTTGATGACATTTGAGACTTCTTCAGTCGTGAATGGTTCGTAGTTAGCAGTGACGTAGTGGTGACAGTTGTGCGTCGTATCTTCTATCCAGCCAGCATTGTTGTTAAAAGCAGCTGGCGTGGAAAGTTGATTTCCCCAAAACTCATGAATTTCTTCTTGGCTTGGGTAAGACTTGTCGACACTTTCTACGGTGGAATTGAGTTTTCGGTAAAACCCTTCTCAGAGTTCTCAAAAAGTGCATTGTCACATTTTCGGTTGTTACTAACTTTATACCTTCTTAATCGTCCTGAATAGACGGAGAGTTTTTGTGTTAATGTATCCAGACACTATTGGATCGTAAGTTATTTTCTGGATCGTATCTCGAGTGTCTTGCAGTGCTCCGCATTATTTCTTCAGCTCTCTTAATAACTTTTCTACTTGTTACACCTCTTATATATTCTGTGACTTGACCAATATCCCTACGCAGTAATTCAATTTTTCCGAGAAGTCTTTTTTCCCATGGTGCAATTCTGTTACCAGTCCTTCCGTTATTAGTACCCCGTCGTGTTCTGATCTTAACGCCCATTACATTGGCAATTGCTGTTGCTGCACAATAGATTAGCATATGCAGATATTCCAATGTGTGGGCTTCTACGACATAATTGGGTAGGACTTCAGTGTTCACAATTTGTAACAGCGCACCTAGTTTCTTACAAGAGTTTATTCGTGGTAGCGGTGGTCTGCTAAGTGGATTTGTTCCATTAAACTCTTGTACGGCACGAGCCATTTCGTTTTCTAGACTATGGCGCAACTCGTTGTTTTCCTGCTGTGTATTGTCAGGTTGAGTTTCTGGTATGGGAATCTCAGGAATCTGCTCCTCAAGGATTTGATTAGGGATTTGATCTAAAACTAGCTCTTGGTTATTAATCTCCCGTTCGACTTCGCTTTTGATGGCATCGCGTCTAGTCTCTGGGATAAGATTATTTCTTATGATTACCCGGTATTGATCTGATACTCTTTGCTCCGATACTTGAATATCTGGGTACTCCCTGCAAAATTCGGCATACAGCTGTTGTCTGTAGCCGATCGTTTCTTGACCGAGGTTTGTCACCTTATAATAGAAGCGCAAAATGCTTTCATTGATGGACACAGTCCATTTCATGCGCTGCCTCGGTCGCCGGTCGTCCCGCTTGAGTGAGCGCCGGCTGATGATCCAGCGCAGCACCTTCGGCGGGTGGAGCTCTTGTTGTTATTTGGCTCGCTTGTGGTTGTGGTTGGGTTGTAGCTGATTGTATGACAGGGGCCCGCCTCCTCAACACCCTGCCACCGACGTCCCGCATGCTGTCACGTCCAGCGCCGGCTCCAGACGTGCCCTGGCGATCCCCAGGCAGCGATCCTAAACACAAATTATTATTCTCCATTCTCATGGGTGTGCATTTTATACCTACTGCCAGGTGCCAGTTTTTGTTCCACGGCAAGTATTCCTGCTACTCTCTGGGTATTGGCGCTACGAATACCCAGAAAGCATCCCCCATTCGCAGGGGGCCGCGCCTGATAGAAGAACTGACAAAAAACTCCCACAGGTCATTATTATTATTATTATTATTATTATTATATATGATGTAATGATAAAAAAAACTGAAAGTATTTTTTTGTAAATTTCAGTCATTTTCAGTTTCAGTGGGGGCAACTGCCTCCCCTAACCCTATCAAATGACGCCCCTGGGGCGGCAAAAATACTGTACAAAAAAAATTTGTATTTAAAAATTAAAATCGAATACCAAATAAATATGTATATTCATCATTCATCCATCAATGAAATAGAAGTGGGCATTCGTTTTTAAATAAAAGAAATTGCATTCATATCAAAAATAAAACAAACATAGCATTATGTTATCTTAAACCTAACACTATTCATCCAAAAAAACGGAAGTCATAAATTTAGTGATTATTGGGCCGCCAAAAGCTCGGCAAAGACGATGATTGACTGAACACAGCAATATTGCACATTTGCAGAAACTAAAGATTAAGTAGGAAATCGAGTTAGAGTTGGGATTTTCAAACTGTGTTATTACAAGTACATAACATTACATTCGTATCGTCTCCAGCCAGGGAAATGCGCAAGAAATAGACCATGTTCGGGACAATGAAATATCAAGGTAGCTGACTTTTTTAGTTTGACTTGACCTATAGGATGAAAACCTACATGTTTCCTGCCTAGAGTTCGTGTTTTTAATTATTAACAATTTAGTGCAATCAACGCGATTTTTTTCATTTTTTGTACTCAATTAAAAAGCTAAATAGTTGACATAAAATTACAAAATTTATTTTTTTAAAACATTGAAAAACCTTAAAAATGACGATTTTGAAAGTAAAAAAGTTAATTTGTTGCTTCGTAATCTGCAAAATAACTGAAAATCGTTATTTATTAATAACTTTTACTAAAACTAACTTAGAACTGTAGTGTTTCACTTTACTCAAAGTTGGGTATTGGGGTACATAACAAACTCCCAAAACTTGATTAATTATGATCCATTAATTAGTTTAAAAGTTAGGTATTCTATTTGTTTATCCCAGAGACCTTTGTTTTGCAATAACAAATGACAGAAAATAATGAAGATGCGTATGCCAAATGAAAGTAGAAAAGTGATACTATCAAAATGTATTAGGAAAAGATAAAAAATTATCTAATGTAGTAAAAAATATTAGTTTATAAACATTTACAATAACATTAAAAATTTTGTCCGTAGAAAACATCTTCTTAGATAGGTATTCGGAAATATGATATTTTACTCGAATTTTAAAAAATGTAGTTCAAATGATGACTAGTCATAGTAAGTGAAGGGGGAGCTTCTGCGTTGATTGCACTAAATTGTTAATAATTAAAAAACGAACGCGAACTCTAGGCAGGAAACATGTAGGTTTTCATCCTATACTATAGGTCAACAATTAAAACAGTTGTCAGCTACCTGGCGGGAGCCGAAAAATGCACGAGTTCAAAAACTAAAAAAGCAACTTGAAACTACTACCATTTTCTATATCTTGGGATCTACGCAATGGATTTTGATATTTCTTCTTTCAATTTGTATGTACTTTTGTGTACATTACAAATATGCAATTTGTCTAGACTAGACAATTATTAATTAATAAACAGTCTAATTTTTTTAAACAATTTTTGAAAAAATAATCTTTTCTCAAAAATCCATTTTTGGTAATGCTATTATTTGATCATTGATTTAATGCATTATTAATCATAGAAAAAGTTAAGGTATATTTTAATGAATAAATTATGTTCAATAAATTATTATTTAATAAAAATAATTTATTTATTAAAATATACTTTCAACTTTTTCTATGATCATTAATGATATGAGTAAGAAAATAGATATTTGGAAAAAAATAATTTTTTCAAGGAATGTTTAAACAAAGTAAACCCTTTATTAATTAATACATTTATAATAAAATTGCATATTTATGTAATCTATGTAGAAATTACATACAAATTAAATTGTTAATAATTAAAAAACGGAGGTGAACTCTAAACAGGACACGGGTAGGTTTTCTTCCTATAGGGCTACAATAACTAAAAAAGTAGTCAGCTATAGTCGGTTCGCTAAACTCAGACACAACTGGCTAGTTATTTTAGTACGTATTTTGTTTTCCAATTTTGCCAAAATTGGCAAAATTACTAACTATTTAGTAATTATTAACTATTTAGTAATTATTTTTTGCCAATTTTACTAAATTGGCAAAGTTAGGTACAAAAATCACTAGCTAGTTGTGTCTGAGTTTAGCGAACGGACTATACCTGAATATTTCAGTTATTATGAAAATGATGTAACAGTGTGAAACAGCTTCAGTGAAATAACAGTTAAAAAATAACGGCTACTGTTATCGCAACACATTCCTATCCTATATTTATACTACTGCAAATTGCAAATTATACATAATCATAATTTTTAATTATTATGTAAAACATTATGTGTTTGTTTTCACCGGTCAAAAGTGAATTCATGTGCAGATGTGTTTACCGGCAGATTTTCACCGGCAGATGTGTTTACTATAAAGCATTAATTAATGAAAAATTTTGAAAATTTGTGAAAATGTTAAATTTAGTTTGAAATTTTTATTTCACCACCAAGCATTTTACAGGTTTGAGGAAGGGTGTTAGAGTACACTGAACTGTGGGAACAAACCTTTGAAATGTTGTGTTGGCAGCAGTGAGTGACAAGTTTCTGTCCTTTGTAAGAACTGTCATGTCATATAGTAATATTGTCAAAATAAATGCATGGCGTCTTTTTATAATAGTAATATGTAACATACGCTTGATGTAAAATAAAGAATATTTTTAATACATTTCCAAACAATACATTTCTTATTTAAGGGACCGTTCAAGTATTACGTAACGCAGGTTGGGGGGGGGAGTCAAAAATTGCGTTACGTAGGGGGGAGGGGGGGGTCAAAAATCTTCAAAAATCGCGTTACGTAATACTTCCTAAATAAAAAATTCTGCTTGCATTTTTTTTTTCGCAAAAATGGTACATTTTTGAAGGGCGGCTACTTTTGATATCTGTAGTATTTTCCCTTGGGATTAGCTGGAGCAAATAATAGTTTCTTCCTATTTACTACATTTATTTAAATCAAACTCTTACTTTACATTTACATCTTTCATATACAAAAAATATAATTCATAACTTCTATCTTCTTGACATGACAATTGACATTGACCTAAAGTAGCCTGTATGACACAGAATGTAACTAGGAGGTTTTTAGCGATTCACTCAACACCCTCCCTCGCTAAAAATCTCTAAGACCTAAATTCAATTTTAAATTTTGAGAATGATATATATGGTAAACCTTTAGTTAGAATATCGGCTTCCTGACATTTTGTATCAACATACTTCAAGTCTATCTCATTTTTCTTAAACTGTTCATTTACAAAATGATATTTTAAATCCATGTGCTTAACCCTACGATTGTTCTCTGGATTTTTAATAAGAGCAATGCATCCCTGATTATCTTCTAAGTAAGTTATTTTATTAAAATGAATTCCAAAATCCATCATCAATTTCTTTAACCAAATGCCCTCACTCACAGCACTACATAAAGAAACTAGCTCGGCTTCAGTTGTAGATAGTGTTACACAGTTTTGCTTTTTAGTAACATCATGTATAGTATTCCCAAATAGCTTGAACAAATACCCAGTAATAGATTTCCGGTCATTTACATCATTTCCCCAATCAGCATCCACAAAGCAAATTAGACTTTCATCGTGTTGCCGTTTAAATTCTAATCCCACATGTTGTGTTTTCTTTAAATATCTCAATACCCTTTTTAAATATACCCAAACTTCATCTGTTGCTTTATCTTGATATCTACTAAAGAAATTTAATGCATAACAAATATCAGGACGAGATCCTAACATTAAATACATAATAGAACCTATAAGCTGTCTAATTGGCTTGGTTGTTAAGGTATCATTATTAGATAAGACGATTTTTAATTTTGGGTCAATTGGTAAATTACAACCCTTACATTCTATCATGTTGAACTTATTAAGAATTTTATCAATGTATTTTGACTGATTTATTTTTAAAATTCCAATATCTCTTTTATATTCTATTTCAATTCCCAAAAAATTTTTAAGCTTCCCCTTGTCCTTTATTTCAAATTTATTCATTAGTTTGCTCACAACTTCATTAATTTTTGTTAAGTCTGATCCTACTATCATTATGTCATCAACATATATCAGTAAATATATTTTAGTATTTTGGTCAGTTAATACATACAAACAATGATCATTCATAGATCTATTAAACCCTAATTCAATCAAATAATTATTTATTTCATTATTCCAACACTTAGACGATTGTTTTAAACCATATAAAGATTTCTGTAACTTTAAAACTTGATTATTCTTAGTAAAAAATCCATCAGGTGGATAACTGTAAATATCCTCATTTAATTTTGCATTTAAAAATGCTGTCTTAACATCTAACTGTCTGAAATGATAACCATATTGATTTCCGATACTTAATAATGCCCTGATAGTTGTTAACCTCGCCACTGGTGAATATATCTCATTATAGTCTAAATTTTCTTGTGCAAAGCCCCTGACTACTAACCTAGCTTTATATTTATCCTCCTCTTTCTCTTCATTCATCTTGTAATTAAATACCCACTTGGTATCTAATATTTTGTCATTTGGCCTATCCATTACTAACCAAGTTTTATTTTTTTCTATGGAATCGATTTCCCTTTTTATAGCCAGTTCCCACTGTATTTTATCTGTCCTATTTCTTAGATCATTAAAGTTCTCAGGAACATCATCAATAAATCTCATTGCATAAAATGCCATATAAAGCTCATAATCGTCATATTTTGGATGAGGTTTCACCTGGCGTCTGCTTTCTCGGTTATTCTCAGTTTCACTATACCTTTTATGCATGTTCTCATTCTCCTCAAAACTTTCAACTTTGTTATTTACTGAATTCTCAGATTCATTTAATTCATCTTCCAACATTTCTCCCTCGACTTCAACTTCTGTTTTACTTTTACCATAAACAAAACAATTTTCCTTAAAAATGACATCCCTAGATACAATAACCTTTTTCTTTCCAATATCCCATAATCTATATCCTGTTGGAGCATATCCTATCATTATACATTTATTTGCTTTCGAGTCAAACTTACCTCTTTCTTCTTTTCTTACGTGACTGTATGCCAAACTTCCAAATACTCTAAGATTACTTACATTAACTTTCTTGTTGTCCCAAATTTCAGCAGGTGTTTTATTTTCATTTAATGTATTAGCTGTACATCTATTTATTACATAATTTGAATACCATATTGCTTCTCCCCATAATTGTTTTGGTACCCCTGATTCTGAAATAATTGCTCTAGCCCGTTCTACCAATGTTCTATTTTTCCTTTCAGTTTTGCCATTTTGTTGTGGCGTATATGGTGTAGTATAGTCTAAAACAACTCCATTATCTACACAAAATTTCCGTAATTCTCCCGATACATATTCATCTCCATTGTCGCACCTCAATTTTGAAATTCCAAAGCCAAATTTTGCTTTTGCCATATTATAGAATTCTACAAATTTTTGGAAAACTTCATTATTTTGTTTTATCATATATACTGCAGTAAAATTTGAAAAATCATCAATGAACGTAACAAAATACTTACTACCGTCATGACAAATTGGAGAGATGGGGCCACACACGTCACTACATATTATTTCTAATAACCTCGTACTTTTAGTTCTAGTACCAAATGGCCTTTTTGATATTTTCCCTTCTACACAAGGTTCACAAAACTCAATATTTGATATTCGAACATTTTCTATGCCATTTACTATTTTGTTTTTTATTAAACTTTTAAGATCTGAAAAATTTATATGTGCAAATCGCTTATGCCATTGTAAAAATTCATTATTTTCAGTAACCACATTTTGACATTCATGTTTATCAATCTCAAATGTAATTTCATATAAGTTATTTCTATTTCCTATTCCCAGAATTCCTTTATCATTTACAAATTTAACTATACCGTCTACAAAAATTACTTTCATTCCAGACATTTCCAATCTTTTTACACTTAATAGATTTTTTCTTAAATTAGGAACATATAATACATTTTTAATTACACATTTAATTCTGTTATTTTTAACATGACTTATTACATTTATATTTCCTACCCCAGTAGCTAATAAAAAATTATCATTCTTTGCAATTGCTATTTTAATGGGTTCTTTTAGCATAATTATATCTGAAAAAACTTCTTTATTATTTACAAGATGGTCAGTACAGCCAGAATCAATAAAAAAGGTGACAGAATTAAAATTAGTATGTTCTAACTCAGTGTCATACATGCTTTTGGTCAAAAAGGATACCTTACTTACTTCCCCACACACTTCATCTACTTGTTCTTCTAATGGTCGCTGTTCTGTAAAATTACTACTTCCTGCTCTATATTCACTTCTGTGATTGTACCCTCTAGAATTATTATAACCTCTTCTGTAGCTTCCTCTGTGATTGTACCCTCTAGAATTATTTTGATTTCTTTGCATACCTTGATAGTTTTGTGTCATGGCAGGTTGATGGTTTCTTCTATAATTTTGGTCGTCATAATTTGATTGAGTTCTGGTATTTTCATTCTGTGTATTTGTACAGAACTTCTTAATGTGTCCGGGGAATCCACATTTGTAACAAATTACATTCATAGTACTAAACGCTGCCTGATTTTCAACTGGTTCATAACTCTTACTTCCTAGCTGTCTTTTTTCTTCTTCGCCCTGTAATTTCTGCTTCACATTTTCATATGTTAAGTGGGCATCTGCTAGATTTTCAATAACTGTGATAACTGTTTCATAAGACTTCGGGAGTGCCATTAGTAGATTACATATTAAGTCTTTTTCTGCAATCTCCACTCCGGATGATTTTAGTTGTCTTAAAATATCTTCAAATTGGGTTAAAAACTGTTGCAGAGATTCGCCTTCTTTTAATTTTATGGTAAGTAATTTCCTTTTTAGATATAATTGCCCATGCAGCCCTTTCTTTTCAAACTTTTGTTTTAAAACATTCCACATACCATACGCCGTCTTCTGTTCTCGCAATACTTCTAAATGTACATCAGAAACACACTGAACTATTATAGACTTTGCTTTGTTATCATTGCTTTTGTGTGATTTCTTCTGAGTTTCTGTCAGGGTGTTATCTTCTGCATCTATACATTTTTCAATATCAGTCACTCCAGCTTCTGCTAATATCATCTCCATTCGGAACTTCCAATTAAGATAATTATCGTTTGATAATAGTTCAATATTATATGATTTACTATTCATTGTCACGTTTCTGGATGGATAACCTCAAAACTTTTTTATTCCTTCTTTTATTTTTGTCATCAGCGTCCTGGGCACATAACCTTTTGATATCTGTAGTATTTTCCCTTGGGATTAGCTGGAGCAAATAATAGTTTCTTCCTATTTACTACATTTATTTAAATCAAACTCTTACTTTACGGGCCGGTACTTTATGTCTCCGTTAACAGCCGGTTAGTTAACCGGGGTTTAATCGGGACAGAAATATATGCATAACATAGACATAAACGCAATTATACTTATTATTATATTCATAAATAATTATAATGATAATTATAATTGCTTTTATTACAACGCAAGAGGCTCTATGAAGTACTTTTCTGTCCCGATTAAACCCCGGTTAGCTAACCGAGGTTTAACCGGGACATAAAGTACCGGCCCTACATTTACATCTTTCATATACAAAAAATATAATTCATAACTTCTATCTTCTTGACATGACAATTGACATTGACCTAAAGTAGCCTGTATGACACAGAATGTAACTAGGAGGTTTTTAGCGATTCACTCAACAGCTACTAGAGAATTGCCTAGGGCGGCAATTGACCTAAACGCGGCCCTGACTGCTTGTTCCAACATTTAATTGTTAGGGCTCGTACAACCTTATCCCAGACATAGTGAAGGCAATGAACATCAATGCCTTCAAACGAAAATTAAAAAAATCTAATCTACAACTATTTTATAACCTCCAAAGCCATAAATTCCACAAAAAAAAAAATAAAAAAACCTACGCATTACTACAATCTTCCTCGAAGCACTTACGAGTGAAAAGTTATGTTGCAAAATTTTTCCTAGGGACCGATGTAGGACGTTCCCCATATGCCATGGAAGTCTCTAGGGATCGCTTTGTATTAACGAAACTGCGAAATGACGAAATGTCTTGGCCTTGGAGGCAATTTTTCAATATTGTGTCCGGCGCTTGACGTGTTAAGTAAAGCTCACCTACTGTCATGTGGCCGGTGGTTCATATGATTCATAGACATGGAAAAAGCCTTTGACAAGGTACCCAGACATCACATTTGGAAAGCGCTTGAACAGTTCGATGTTAGAGTAGAACTAATTGATGCAGTCAAATCTATGTACTGGAAGAGTTGGAACATTGTGCGAGCATTAAACTGTGAATCAAACAAATTTGCTACTACACAAGGAGTAAGGCAAGGTGGAGTTTGGAGCCCGCTGCTACTCATTATATATATATATATATATGAATGAAGTAATAGAAAAATGCAGTAGAGAGTCCCGAAAATTAGATTTAGGTTACCATCGATTAAAAAGTATAACTATAAGTGAATGTATATTTGCAAATAACATTGCATTATTAGCAAGTTCAGAGAAATCTTTGCAAAACAACCTAAATTTATGGACGAGAGAACTTGCAGACAAAGGAATGAAAATAAATTTAGCAAAGACCAAAACCCTACTTATATCCAAGACACCGAGAGAAATCCATATAAACCTAGACGGAAATTTTGTAGAGCAAGTGGAGGATTTTGAATATCTAGGAACTATAATAGATGGAAAAGGAAAATGCAAAAAGAGCTGAACAACAGAATCGCTAAAACATCACGACTATATCACTCCCTGAATTCGGGTTTCATTAGCAAAAGATAAATTAGCAAGAAGACAAAAGTGTCAGTATATAAGACAATATACCTACCTACTTTGTTATATGGAAGTGAAACATGGACGCTAACTGAACGGGAGAAGAGCAAGATACAATCTTCTGAAATAAAGTATTTAAGAAGAGTAGAAGGAGCTACGCTAATGGACAAAGTAAAAAATGAAACGATAAGAAACAACCTAGATGTTGAGAGTGCCAACAAAGCAATAGAAAGATCGCAACTAAGGTGGTTCGGTAATTTAAATAGGTTAGATCCACATAGGCAAGTCAAGGTAGTTTGGGAAGCAAAGGGAATTGGTACAAGGAGAAGAGGAAGACCATGTCAACAATGGAACGATGCTGTGGGAAAATCATTACAAAGCAGAAACCTCACATGGGAGGAAGCCAAGAGAAGGACATCCAACAGAAAACTTTGGAAAACAAGTAAAAGCAGATTTCTCGACACCTCACGGTAGAAGAGAACCGGATTATATATATATATATATATATATATATATATATATATATATATACTATAAGTGACATATTTTTACTTTAATGGAATAAATAAATAAATAAAATATTTATGTATTAACATATTAATCGCCATGGCGGTCCCTAGGGACCGATGTAGGACGTTCCGCATACGCCATGGAAGTCCCTAGGGATCGCTTTGTATTGACGAAACTGCGAAATGACGAAATGTCTTGGCCTGGGGGGCAATTTTTCAATATTGTGTCTGGCGCTTGACGTGTTAAGTAAAGCTCACCTACTGTCATATTATATGGCCGGTGGTGCCGTAGTGTTACTACAGTACCACCGGCCATGTTACAGTTGGTATGTTGTATATTAATTTCTTTTTTTTTTTTTTCTATTCCAGTAAAATGTTTATAGTTGGTTTGTATTTTAGGTTGTCCCAAGGAGGAGAATAAAATGAAAATTGTGGAAACCAAACATTTGTCTCCTAAAGGAAAATATACAGGTCATCACTTTGAAGGAAAAGTATTAAATAAAAATATAAAGGTTGGGACTGGACACAGACCTGTCAAATGTGAAATTTGTTTCAAGCAGTTTTCCCAAAAAAGTCATTTGAAATCCCATTTAACAGTACATCCTGGGGAAAAACCTTACGAGTGTGAAATTTGTTTAAAGGAATTTACTAAAAAAGCAGAATTGAAAATACACTTGAGAGTGCACACTGGGGAAAAACCGTACAAATGCAAAATTTGTTTTAAGCAGTTTAGCCAAGGAAATAATTTGAAAAGACATTTGGTAGTACACACTGAAGAAAAACTGTACAAGTGTGAAATTTGTTTTAAACAGTTTGGTGATGCAAGTGCTTTGAAAAATCATTTGACAACACACACCACAGAAAAGCCGTATACGTGTGAAATTTGTTTTAATAAACAATTTGCCCGAAAAGGTTTGTTAACTCAACACATGAAAGTTCACAGCACAGAAAAACCGAGACATAGTGGAGAAAAATCGTATAAGTGTACAATTTGTTTCAGGCAATTTACAACTACAAGTAATTTGAAAAAACATTTGAAAGTTCACACTGAAGATTTCAAATGTGATATTTGTTTTAAGCAATGTACTACAGCAGGTAACTTGACAGTACATTTGAGAGTGCACACTGGAGAAAAGCCTTATGCGTGTGATATTTGCTTAAAACAATTTAGTGAAGCAGGAACTTTGAAAAGGCATTTGAGAGTGCACACTGGAGAAAAACCGTACAAGTGTGAAATTTGTTTAAAACTATTTACTAGAACATATCATTTAAAAGACCATTTGCGAACACACACTAGAGAAAAATCTAACTAGTGTGAAAAATGGTTTAATCAATTTAGCCAAGCAGGCAATTTGAAAACACTTCTTCTTTTTGTATAGACATGACGCTATCTTTTTTTTAGTGTGCCTCTAGTAAGTTGTCGTTTCATCGTTTTCGTGGTCTTCCCACTGATCGTCTTGCTATTGGGGAACCGTCTCTCGCTTCTTACTACTCTATTTGTTGTCATTCGGCTTATGTGGTCATTACATTCTATTCTTCTGTGTCTTACCCAGTTATTAATGTTATCCACCTTGCATCTTCGTCGTATATCTGTACTTCTAGTTTTGTTCCATAGAGTCTTAACCATCGATTTTTCGAAGGGTTTTCATCTCCGCTGTTTCGAGCAATCTTTTTGTCCTGTCTGTGTTGGGTCGTGTTTCTGTCGCGTATGTCATTATTGGTCTGATGGCTGTTTTGTAAATTCTGCCTTTCATTTCTTTCCTGATATGTTTATTTCTCCATATTGTGTCATTCAGACAACCTGCGGCTCTATTTGCTCTTTTTACTTGATCTTCACTTATATTTCGAGCCTTCCGTAACTAGATAGTGTGATGCCTAGATATTTAAACTGCACTACTTGTTCTATTATCTGACCTTCCATGAAATTATCATGTTAATTCTCTGGCGGTTATGCTAAATTGGTACAGCATACGTTGTAAATCATCTTCACTTTGAAAGATTAGTATTGCATCGTCTGCATAGCAGATTATTTTAAGTTGTTTTTCTCTTATTTGGTATCCTTTTTTAGTTCTTACTTTTTTTATTATTTCGTCCATGATCAGGTTGAACAATAAAGGACTCAAGGAAACCCCCTGTCTTATCCCATTGCTGGCTTCAATTGGGTCAGTTAGTTCAGCTTCCACTTTTACTTTTATTGTGTTGTTCTGGCAGATGTTTTCGATCATTTTAATTATTCCTAGAGGTACCTCTCTTGAGTATAACAAATGGATAACGTCCTTTAATTTTACCCTGGCAAATGCTTTCTTAAGGTCCACGAAACATAAGTATGCCGGTTTGTTGTATTCCAACTATTTCTCTTGAACTTGCCTCATTATAAATATAGCATCAGTGCATAGCCTTCCCGACCTAAAACCTTGTTGTTCTTCTGCTGATGTTATAATTTCATTTAATTTGTTTGTTATCACTTTGGTTGTTAATTTTAATGTTGTGTTTAATAAGTTAATTCCTCTGTAATTTTCTGGGTCCAATTTGTTTCCTTTTTGGAAGAGAGGTATTAGGATGCTTGATCTTCATTCTTGTGGTATTCTGTTTTGTTCTATTATTTTTTGCATTAGTTTTAATAGTTGTTTAGTTAGATCTTGTCCTCCGTACTTTAGGAGTTCGTTCGATCTTCTGTCCTCTCCTGGAGATTTAATTTTTTAATTTTCTTAATGCTTCCTTTACCTCTCCCTCCTCGATGTTTATTTCTTCGTTTGTCGTAACTTCAGGTGTTGGTGGTTCATTATTGTCGCCTTTAGCAAATAGAGATCGGAAGTAGTCTGCCCATGTTTCCTTCTGAATGTGTTTCGTTTTTATTAATTCGTTCATCTCCTTTATTTGCCCTCTGATCATTCTCCATACTTCTCTTTGTGTTCCGTAGAAGTCGTGTTCCATCTGTTTTGAGAAACTCTGCCAGTGTTCCTTTTTTATTTGCCTCACTAAAGTATTCGTTTCGTTTCTGATTCGTTTGTAGCGGTTGTATGCCTGCTGTTTGTTTTGTTCTGTATTGTAAAAAGGCTTTCTTATTTTCTTCACATTTTATCTTTACTTCCTCTTTAAACCACAAGGTTTTCTTTTTTAATATGTTAGTATTCGTTACTTTTCACTCTCCAAGTGATTCTGTTGCATCGTTGATTATGTTATCTTTGAGTTTTTGCCAGCTTTTCTCGATGTTATGGTTTTCTAATATTCAATTCTCAGCAGTCTTCTCTGATATTATTTTCCTGTTATTCCATATTTAGTCCTTCGACTCTGATTTTTGTTTGTGTTGGTGCTGCCTTCTTGGGTGTTAAGTATTTCACAATGATTCCTATTTTACTTAATACTAGGCTATGGTCGCTACCTTCATCTGCTGAGTTGATGCATCTTACGTCGATTATTTTTGATGGATGTATATCTCTGTTGGTTACAACATAATCTATCATCAGGGCCCCCGTAAGTGTAACTGGCGCCTGTGTGCAATAAAGGATTTTGGTGCCCCTTAAGGCATTTTGGATCATGTTTTTCTATTTATTTTTTGAAGGCAGGTAGGTAGGTGCTTGAAATAATGCAAAAAACTGAACCTTAGATGTCATATTTATAGTCCAGTCACTCACGGTAAAATATTGCAAAACCTCCGAATTTTAAAGAATTGCTTGCATTGACATGGTATTTGGCATACACATTACACATACCTAACATGTCAAATAAAAAAGTGATATTGTAGAGATGTGTGCTTTTGTCCTGGATGTGAGTTTTACCCCTTCTCGGGAGTAAAAAACATAGAAATGTTCAAAAAAGGAATTGGATAAAATGACTAATTTTAAGCAACTTGTGTTCTATAGAGTTTTTTCAATAAGTTCAGAAAGTATTTTATCGAACAAAATGTTCTTACCAAAAATAAAGCTTATAAAAAAGTGAAAGTGAAACATTATTTTTTTTTTTTTTGTTTTTTAATTTTATAACTTCAAAAGTAAGTAAGTTACGCTAAAAATAATGATGGTCCCTTTTTTGATAAAAAAAATCGTGAAAACCACCCCCTAATTAGCGTCCCAAATGAAATTAATCGTTACCGCTTCAGTACAAGTTACTTATGTATTGTTTATATGATTTTCATCGGTTCAAAGTGCTTTTTTTGAAAAGGCTGTTTTAGTTAAAAGGGCTTGAACGAGTCGTTAATCGCGGGTGTATGCAAATTTTGAACAGCCATATCTTAACAAATTTTTGTTTTAAAGGAAAACAAAAAAACCAAAATATTCAGAATAGAAAAACCTACATTTTTTACTGCTTGAGATTTTTGGTATCACCGATCATTTTTAAGCTATTTTAAAAGAGCAATTTTTTTCAAGATAAAAAAAATTTTGTCAAAAAGATTTATTTTACCAAAAAAGGGACCAACTTTATTTTGAGCATAACTTACGTTCGATGCTAGAACTTTTTTAAAGGACAAATATAAAGCTTGTTGTAAATACTTTAAAGAAGTTTTAATGAGTTTTCCCCGAAAAGTGCTTCATTTTTTGGTTGTTTCACGTTTAAATATTCGATTTGGAATTTGAAGAATAAGAACTGTGCTTCTACTGAGTTTACAGACTTCATATGCCAGCCATTTTTTAAACTTTTTGTAAGCTATTTTTTTGATAAGAGCATTTTTTTCGATAAATACTTACTTTTTGAGTTATTTTGGAAAAACCGTCTAACAGGGTTTTGTTAAAAATGAACATATTCATTCGCAAACAACTCGAAAAGTATTAACTTAGTGAAAAAATTCTATAGAAACAAAGTTCCTTAGAATTACTCAGTTTATCCAATTCCAGGATTATTTTGAACGTATGTTTTTCACCCCCTAGAAGGGGTGGAACCCACCCCCAGTGCACAAGCACACATCGGCACAATATCACTTTTTTTCTTTGACTTGTTAGCTATACCCTGTTCCACGAACATACGCCTGTCTTGGATTATCGCGACAACGAATATTTTACTGTGCAAATTATGAAAAACGAAAGTAAACTGCAAAATATATTGTTGTTTATTCGAACAATTATTAGAGCCATTTATTTTCGCACTTCTTATGTTGCACACTAAAATATTCGTTGTCGCGATAATCCAAGACAGGCGTATATTCGTGGAATAGCCCATATGTGTATTTCATGTCAATGCAAGCGGTTCTTTAAAATTCACACCGTGAGTAAATGGACTATTATTTGTAGACTAGAATATCAAAATGAAACAAACATAATAAAATCATAACAAAATAAATTAAAATGCCTGACTTCCGACATGGTCTTACATATAGGAATCGGCAGTAACTGGATGATATCCCTAGTAATAAAAATTTGTGTGTATTTATTATACCTTCGTCTTCTTTATCTAATATTTCACAACCATGAAAGTTAATTTCGACCAATCCATCTCTTTCCCTCCACTTTTTCTTGTATTATAAGGCGAAGTAGATGGAATTTAGGTCCTCTAATTATTATATGGCCGAAGTATTCTGTTTTTCTCATGTTTTTCTTCTATTTATACGTAATCCTATTTAAAAAAACAATAAATGCTGTATAAAAGGTATATTTAAAAAACCCTCAAAAGGGCCACATCAATTGACATAACTAGTTTTCGACTGGTTTACCAGTCATCATCAGTGCTTACGTGCAATGTACATGTTAGCCACCAAACTTCAAACACTTGCCGTCAAACTTCCAACATGTGAACAAGTCACACCCAAGTTTCAGATGTTACCTAGGGCAAATTAAATTATATTTTAAACATCAAGGCTTAAGGTAGCTTTTTATACTTATGTTTCCTTAACGGACTACTTGAAATGGGCTTTGACCCACATATTTTTGTAAAATAGCATTTTGGTGGCTAACATGTACATTGCACGTAAGCACTGATGATGACTGGTAAACCAGTCGAAAACTAGTTATGTGAATTGATGTGGCCCTTTTGAGGGTTTTTTAAATATACCTTTTATACAGCATTTATTGTTTTTGTATCACATGGTATACAGCCAACTACAGGAAAACTTTTTTCCTTGTGGATTTTTAATCCTATTTAATTTCTCAACTTTTATTTTAAAATTAATTTTTGTTTTTTTTTTTGTTATTTTTTTTTTCAAATTTATTGCAATTTTTTAATGGTGGCGCCCGTGTGCATTGCACACTTGCACTTGCACTTGCACTTGCACCGTGTGCATTGCACATATGGTAGCGGGGGCCCTGTCTATCATAGATCTTTGTCCACGGGTGTTATTGAATGTATATTTGTGTTGTGTGGTCAAAAAATGTGACGTGTGTCATGTGAATGTGTCAAATTTGAAAAGGCCTTAAAGTGTGAAATTTTGTTTTATCGCATTAGCGATCATGACAAATTTTGTAGGTTGCCATCTTTATGTAAGCAAAAAGGTAGAGACTCTGGTAGGCAAATTGTGAGGTTGATTAACGTCTGTTCCGTGAATAATCCAATTTCCATTGGAATTACGAATAGATAAATCGCCAAGTTAACACAGTGTGTAAATAAAAGTACAAGTGCACTAGTGAGTGAAAATAAATCGTCCAAAGCATCGAAAAAGTAAGATCTCTCCATTATTTACTGTAAACAGGTATTTTAGATGCCAATAATTATTCGAACAATATAAATAAAATAAAACCACTGATAAGAAATTCAAGTTTTGATGGGTCAAACAGACTTGATTTCTTTTCGCAGTGCAGAGTCGGACTTAATAAAATAAATCTAAAATAGTGCGAGAATTAAAAATCAATAATTTTAATTTTTACGGTGATTACGAACTGGCTTAAAGTTAATTTCTAAATTAAGTTTGTAGATTGTGTCTAATATAGGTTTATTTTTAAACTAACCTTATATTTATATTGTATTCTATACAGATTCTTCTAATTGTAACATTTAGCGGGGCACTCTTAGAAAATGGAAAGAAAGGATAATGACACAGGAAGTGAAACCGATGACAAAACGAAACGCAAAAAAAAACTTGGATGATTGTTTTAATAGAAGTAAAATTACAAAACGGTCACCAAGCAAAGCAGGCAACGAAAAAAAGGAAGACATGGAAAATGTTATGATTACGATGATGAGAGAGCTCATGAATAAAAATGATGAAATGCTTCAGGAAATAAAACAAATAAGAAAAGAACAACAACAAACCAATAAAGAGTTAATGGATGTAAAAGTAGAGAATCAAAAACTAAAAAAAGAAGTAAAATTGCTACATGAAAGAATGGAGCAACTGGAGAAATTTAGCAAAAAGAAAAGCTTGATCGTAACTGGGTTGAAAGTACAAACAAATGATGATAAGAAATTAAAAGAAGAAATGGAAAATTTCATAGCCCAAGAGTTGCAAACACAAATAAAACTAAGAAGTGCAACAAAAATAGGAGAAACAGTATGCGCAATAGAGACAGAAACTTTCACGGATAAAATGGAAATCTCAAACAAGAAAAGTAAACTAAAACAGCATAAAGACCGTATCTATATAAACAACGATTTGACATCGAAAGAAAAAGAAATACAAAAGGAAATAACTAAAATAGCAAAGGAAGAAAGAAGCAAAGGTAAGCAAACGAAAATCGGCTACAAGAAATTAATAGTAAATGGCAAAATCTGGATATGGGACGAGGAGAGAGAACAGCTGATAGAAAATTCAAAAAACTAATAAACGAAGAACAGCGGCTGAAATATGGTATTGACATGGCAAAAAAAGGAATAACGACTTTGGAAAATGAGGAAAAAAACGATACAAATAAGGAAAAACCCGAGGAAATAATAAAAATTGGAACCTGGAATGTACGAAGTACGTACGAAGAGGGTGCCTTAAAAAATTTAGATAATATTATGGAGAATTACAAAGTAGGCATCCTGGCCTTACAAGAAACAAAACAGTTGGGAACTGAAATAGTCAAAATAGGAAAAAGAACCTTTTTTAAGAGTGGCGGGACAAACAGATATTTTGGAGTTGGATTTATGGTGACAGAAAAAATAAGTAAATTAGTTATAGACTTCCAAGCAATATCAGATAGAATATGTTATTTAAGAATAAGAGGAAAGTACAGCAAAATTAGCATCATTAATGCACATGCCCCCACTGAAGAAAAAGACCTAGAAACCAAGACAGAGTTCTATGAGAAGCTAAGTAATTTGATGGATAAAATTCAGAAATATGACATAAAGATAATCGTAGGAGATATGAATGCCAAAATAGGAAGAGAAGAGATTTACAGAAGTATAACGGGTGGAAAAAGTTTGCATAAGGAATCAAATGAAAATGGGAAAAAATTAATTGAATTTGCAACAGAAAATAAAATGAAAATTGTAAGCACAAGATTTGACCATGAGGATATTCATAAGATAACTTGGATATCTCCAGATGGAAGGACAAAAAACCAGATAGACCACGTATTAATAGAAAGTAAACATATCAGAGCAATTACCGATTCCAGAAGCTACACAGGGGCAGATACCAATAGCGATCATATTCTAACGATAACCAAACTTAAACAAGAGCTGCAAAGAAACCCAAGAACAGCAAAAGAAAGATTAACATACAAGATAGAATTACTTAAAGAAGAAAAAACGGCAAACAGATTTGTGGCAGAGATAAATAAAAGACTTCGTTACCCCACCGCAGAAGATATTGATGAAGAATGGAGGAATATACAGATAGCGATGACAGAAGCAACGGAACTATGTCTAGGAAAAGTACAAGCAGAGAAACGAAGAGACTGGTTTGACGAGGATTGTAAAATAGCATTGATACGTAGAAATAAAGCAAAAATAGAAAAAGACAAAAATAATACACAGGATACTACAGAAAAATATAAAATTGGCAAGAAGAGGAGTAAAACAAATCTGCAGAAAAAAGAAAAGAGAACATCTTGACAAACAATTGAAAACAATAGAAGAATCATACATAAACAAGGAAATAAGAAATTTCTACCAAGAAGTAAAAAAATCCCGAGGAACTGCAAAGAGTAAAACAAGTTATTGTAGAGGTAAAGACGGTGTGCTTTTAGGAGAAACAACAGAAAAATTGAACAGATGGGCGGAGTATTTTGAAGAACTATTAAATGCAAATAAACAAGCAGAACCCCAGGAAATAAAACAACATGAACAGGATAACACAGAACAACAACGTGAAGAAGAACCTACACTACAAGAAGTAAAAGAAGCAATGTTGAAGCAAAAAAATAACAAAAGCGCAGGAGAAAGCGGAATTCCGGCAGAGATTTTTAAAGCAGGAGGAGAAAAGCTGCAAGAAAAAATTTTCCGACTAATATTAACAGTCTGGCAAAAAGAGGAAATGCCGCAACAATGGAATAATGCACTCATCTGTCCAATCTACAAAAAAGGTGATGAAACAAGTTGCGAAAATTATAGAGGAATATCGCTATTAGAAGTGGCCTATAAAATACTTGCAAAAATCATCCGAAATAGATTGCAAAAGGAGGTAAATAAGATCATTGGAGAATACCAAGGAGATTTTAGACCAGGAAGATCAACAACAGATCAAATATGTTTATTAAAACTAATACAGAACAACAGCTACGAACAAAATTTGGGACTACACATGTTGTTCATTGACTTTAAACAGGCTTACGACTCAGTAGACCGAGATATGCTATATGAAGCAATGAGATCCTTGGGTATTTCAGGAAAGCTGGTTAAATTAGTGAGAATGACGCTCAACAATACAAAAAACAGAATAACACTGGAAGGAAATTTTTCAAAACAATTCACAGTGAATAAAGGACTGAAACAGGGTGACCCTCTATCTACAGACTTATTTAACTTGGTACTAGAGCACATAGTAAGAAGGATAAAAATTAGTACAAGCGGTACCATATTTAACAACAGACAGCAGTTTATAGCTTACGCTGATGATATAGTCATCCTAACAAGAACAAAGGAACATCTCCAAAAAATATTCCAAAAGTTCGAAGCGGAAGCAAAAAGGTATGGATTAAGAATCAACCAAGGAAAAACACAATACATGGTAATGAAAGGAGATATAAATAAAGAGGATAACTATATAAAAATGAAAGGAGAAGGAGATGAATATAAATTTAAGGAAGTAGCAGAATTCGAATACCTGGGAGTGACTGTAACCAGTACTGGAAGGGAAGAAAAAGAAATAGATAAAAGATTATTGAAGGGAAGTCGAGTTGTGGGTGCCTTAAACACGATATTAAAAGCAAAAAATGTATCAATAAACGCGAAAATCAGAATGTATGAAACGATAATACGGCCCACAGTGTTGTATGCGAGCGAAACGTGGGTAATGAATCAACAAGAGGAGAAGAAGATACAGATATGGGAAAGGAAGGTCCTTAGAAAAATTTTTGGAGGTATACAGATAGCGGAGAAAACCTGGAGGAGACGAACAAATGAAGAAGTAATGAGGATGTATGGGAGACCACAAATAACGACAAAAATACGAGCCCAAAGAGTTAGATGGTTGGGACATATTACTCAAATGCCAGAAACTAGAAACGTCAAACGAATATTGAATGACAGAGCATTGGGAAAAAGGAGACGAGGTCGCCCAAGGAAGAGATGGTTAGAGGCTGCAGAGAGGGATTTGGAAGAAATCGGGGTGAAGGACTGGAGAAAGAGTGCAGAGGACCGAAAAGAATGGAGAAATATCCAGAATTTAGAAGCCGTAGGCCTATAAGGCCTGTTAGTGCTGTTATATATATATATATATATATATATATATATATATATATATATATATATATATATATATATATATATATATATAGTAATGTTTGAATAACGGCAATTCGGTCAGTTGAAAGAAAACTCTATTTGTTTTAAGTCTCAATATTTCGTCACTATTTGCCGTTATTCAAACATTACTATTTAACACAGTACGGTCGATAATATTTGTACAAATATATATATATATATATATATATATATATATATATATATATATATATATATATATATATATATATATATATATATATATATGAAACTTAAAGCTAAAATCAATATCAACAAAAGAATTAATATTAAAATTAAACTCACCAGGCTTCCGGATTGAACCGCGTCGTTGGTTTCTAGGCCGAGCTTTCGACGTCCTCTCTGATGTCATCTTCAGGGCTTCCGGAGTCTCAGTCTCCTGAGGCTCCAGACACTACACTCACTACTTCACTACTCACTGCAATACTGTTGTTGCTGACGCTGGGGCGGTCATTTATACCGTGGACTGATGTGACTGACGTGACTGTCGATGACGTGGAGGAGTGGGAATTAGCGCGAAGACTATTTGGAGTGGCGCGAAGATTTTTGACGGCGGGAATTGTATTTGTAGATGGAGCGGACGATGTTTTCTTTAGGAGGGGTCTCCAAGTCGAAGGTAAACGGATGCCGTCATCTCTTTTATTGAGACAATTTGGCCGTTTTTCGATTTCTATGGCTTCTCGGATAATCCTTTGTTTATAGAAGCGGATGGTGGCTATGGTTCTGGAGTGCTCAAAGTCAATTTTGTGACCTGTATGAAGATGGTGTTGGCCTAGGGCTGAAACTGAATCGGAATTGCGAACAGATATGGAATGTTCATAAATCCTATTTTGGATTCTACGATTGGTTTGTCCTATGTAAGATCGGGGGCTTATCGGGGTTTATATATATATAAAAGGTAGAGACTGCTACATGTCACTTATAGAAAATACTGGGGAATCGTTGAATTGCAATATAAAATCTTTTTGGAATTTGAGCCACAGTCAGTTGTTGATTTTTTCAATTTTTTTTAGCAGTATTCAAAATCATTGGTTCCCTTCCTAGGCGCAGTGCCGGTTTAACCTAACTTCGGGCCCTGGGCGCTGGAGGTTTAGGGGCCCCCTTCATTGATATTCGTTGTCAGTTTTTTAACAAGAAAACACATGCATAAACTATGCAAATGAAATTACAAACAGAGCAAAGAAATCAAACAAGTTACACGTTATACTATGCGTTAGCCCTAATACTGGGAAAAAGAGAAGAACTTACAAGAGACACAAAAATAAAAATATATAACAGAATAGTGATACTGACTGTGCTGTATGCAAGTGAAAACTGAACAATTCTGTAAAAACATAAGAGCAGGATAAATGCAATGGAGATGAGACATTTAAAAAGGATAGTTGTAAAGACAAAATGGGATAGATTAAGTAACGGGACTATTGGGAGAAGGAGATGAGACATTTAAAAAGGATAGTTGTAAAGACAAAATGGGATAGATTAAGTAACGGGACTATTGGGAGAATGGCCAACCAAGAACCAATAATGAATAAACTAACAAAGAGACAAATGAACTGGTATTGGCATTTGATGAGGATGCAGCCCAACAGAATTACAAGAAAAGTCTACGAAGCAAAGAACTTCGTAAAAAGAAAAAGGGGCAGAACAAGAAAAAAATCGATATAACAAGTAGCAGATGCGGAAAAAATTAAAGAAAAATCACTCGTGGAATTGAAAATAATGGCAGAAAACAGGAAAGAATGGAAAATATGGGTGAATGGAAATTAAAATCTTCTTATTTGTGTGTCGTGCTTGGTTTCAAGCGTTGGCTATCTTCGTATTACAAGCTGATGAAATGTTTCTCGGTCGGCAGCTATATGAAACAATTCCTCGACCGTTCGACCTGTCCATTGTCTAATGTTACGCAGCCAGGACAATTGTTTTCTTCCAACCCAGCGTTTTCGTTCGATTTTGCCCTGAATGATCAACCGGCCTAAGCGATATTATATGACCGAAGTAATGAACCTTTCTCATTTTTATGACGTTGATCAATTCTCGCTCTTTGTGCATGGTCTCCAGCACACGTTCGTTGGATATGTGTGCTGTCCATGGGATTCTGAGTATGCGACGGTAACAACACAACTCGGACGCTTCTAATTTGTTAAGATTCTTCACTTTTGTTATCCAAGTTTCACATCCATAGAACAAAACGGACCAGACGTAGCACTTCAATACTCTTAGATGTGTGGTCAATGATTGACTTCTATTGCACAATACAAATCAATGGAAATTAAAATAGCGAGCCCAAATCCGACACCCTGAGAGGGTAAAAGGAAGGGGAGAAAGAAAGAAATCAGTAAGGGTATCAACGTGTTAAAAATAAAATAAAATATTTCTTCTTATTTCTCAATTTGTTTAGCAATTAATTTAGTCACTTTCGCATTAAGACTTAACGCCCTATTATATCGATCCTAATAATAATTCTTTTAAACTTTACAAGAAAAACTATACTGTAAACACTATCTTGTAAACTATACTGTAAACACAGACTATACATTAACTATTTAAAATATCGACCGATAAAAACACCTGGACCTCGATTTTTGACCCTTCGCTTCGTTATCGATCACTCGCTATCTGTACACTAAACAGATACGAAGCGAATACGTCCAATAACGAAGCGAAGGGTCAAAATCGAGGTCCTAACTCGTATGCTCCTTATCATGATCTCTATAATAGTGTGTATTAGTGTGTGATATTCCGTGTCCGACAAAAATCCATTTAAAAAAATTGAACAAAATATTCTACAATTTCACTATTAGGTCGTTTTGAAACAGTAGTATGTATTGTTTCGGTGTTGGCATTTTCGTGTTATGTATTCTTTATCTATAAGTATATATTATAAATGATATTTATCGTAGGTATTATGTAGGTATAATACCTATCTATCTGCCGCCGCTCGCTGTTATAACAGAGTTTTTTTGTTTAGCTAATTGTCAAGTTCCGTCGGCTGTGTGTGGCCACTGTATAATGTTCAATTGCAGTTTTTGCAGTCGTTTTACTTTTGAATATTTGAAATGATGTGGACCTATTATTTGGGTATTGGCTTTTTCGAGTATAATCTATTTATCTACAAATTAGAATTATGTATATATATTTTTGTCTTTCGTTTAATATCAAATTATAATCGTATTTCAAAATAACTTATTTTAAAGCCCAAAAGTGAGATAAATTACTATTTAAGCCCCACAATTCAAAATGAAATTATTGGTTTACTTGGAAGGTACTGCAGTTAGGGAAACAATTTTCTCAGAAACTAAAAAACTCCGTTTAAGCGATTATTTGGATACAATTCGAGACATGGCTAAATCTGACAACTTTCTGTAGTTTTTGGAAAAGGGCCCCGCCATAACCATTGACACGGGGCCCCTATGGGGCTAGGCTACGCCACTATGTAGGTATAGGCTTGAAGAGATGTAACAAAATAGCATAGGCGCTTGTAGTGTATCTGTGTATGAGATTATTTTCGGAAAATATGTAGATTATTTAGCGATTTTATTTTTTACAACTAAAAGGTACGGGCCCCTGGGCGCCCAGTGGATAAACCGGCACTGCCTAGGCGAGTGGAGTCATAGGCACAATATCAGTCGCAGCTTTATTCGCTCTTTAATTTTTGTAATTTGTGGCATTTTAGCATGCTTACAGTGTCTTAATACCAATAAACATCCTAAATATATTTCACTTGTTTTTAAGGAATTATGCATTATCTTCATGTAGACTTCTCTGGCTTATTTTTAGTAAATCTCTGAATGAGGGTCACTTTCCATCAATCATTTAAGAGAGCCTTTATTAAGCCCATATACAAATCTGGTGATAAATCATTGATTCGTAATTAATGTTCCATCAATTCTTTGTAATTTTCGAGGCTTTAGTGACTGATTTTTTGACAGTCAACCTGAAGAATTTTCATACTGGTCAGCAAATCCAGGTTTAAATTGAATAGGTCTGGATCCTGCGTATGAAAAAAAAGTTGATTAATAGCAAGCTGAAAATGTGTTAATAGCTTAAGGGTGTCTAGTCGGATAAACTTTGATATATGGAAACACTGGAACAGGGTCAGTTTTAATTGTGGAACAGGTTAAAAATTTGGAACGGTCAGACCACGAAAACGGCGCATTTATTTTGTCCGACAGAATAGACTTAAACTCTCCGAACAGAGATCAAACTCTCATGCAAAAATCAGACTGCTATTTATCACCTGTCATAATTCCTGTCATTTGACATAATCTACATGTTCCACTCATTAAAACGCCCATTTGGTGATAAATAGCAGTCTGATTTTTGCATGAGAGTTTAATCTCTGTTCAGAGAGTTTAAGTCTGTTCTGTCGGACAAAATACATGTGCCGTTTTCGTGGTCTGACCGTTCCAAATTTTTAACCTGTTCCACAATTAAAACTGCCCCTGTTCCAGTATTCCCATATATTAAAGTTTGTCCGACTAGACACCCTTAAGCTATTAACAAATTTTCAGCTTGCTATTAATCAACTTTTTTTTCATACGCGGTGTCCAGACCTAGAAGGGCTTTACTTAAACTGAATATTTTCCTAGCTCCGGAGTGGCTTAAGGTGCCCATTTGGGACCTCTTCTCTTTGTAGTTTTTGTTGATAATTGCTATTAGATCCTTGACTGACTTTAAAATGACAAGACATAAAATTATTTTGTATTATTCGAGACTATTCTGATTGTATTGGGTTACTTATATAAATCATTGGGGAGTTTTGAGAAATGGTGTGTTAATAAAAAATTGATTATTAATCGTGACAAATTTCGGGTGATCCTATTTATCGCTCTCTGGAGCCTATGGTAGATATTTGGATATGTATTTTGATTCAGAGGATCAATAATGTCACAGATCTAGGTGTGGTTTCTCAGAGAAATTTGTTTTTCAATTTGCTTATAGATCTTATATGCAAGAAGACTATCAATCCGCGTAGTTTCATTAAGAGGCATACCACACACCAGAGATTTTTGTAGGATTTTATGTCCAAAAACTCGATACTTTTCTCTTGTCCACTCCCAAGTTGAAAATTCAACTGTGATCTGGTTTCCCTTTACTCGAGCATGTATCAAAAAGTTTAAGAGAGAGTTCAAAGAAGATTTATGATGGACTGTTCTTTTAAATTGTGTAGACCATATTCTTGTTCTGGTATGATCAATTTCTTGATTTTGGATTCTCTTCTTATTCGAAGAGTTAACTTTTGATTTGATCTTTATTTTGAATCTTGTAAATGGAATAAACCGATCTCCTGAATTGCTTCAGATAATTTTGTTCTCCTTTCCGTTCAATGTGACAGAATTCCTGTTCAATGTTTCTCATCTTAGACCTAATTTATGTATGGTCCGACTTCTCATGCATGCAAATCAGTAACCTTATGAGATAGGTAGAAATTTAGGTACTATTTGAAGCACAGAAATACTAAAATGATAGATTGTACAAATATGTTTGTACTTGTACTTATTTATTGTATTCATGTATATTTTTTTTTATTTCTAATTTTATAATATTGTATATTTCTTTAATGCTGCATTCTTGCATAATTTTGACACTGGGTTTATCCTGTTTGTTATTAATAAAAAAATGTTTTATCCTAAAGAATTTATTTTTTATTTCCCAAGATACATTCTTAATGGGAACATGATGACGCCACGTTTAATAGGCAATTTGTACGTTGGCTGAAATAGACTTCCGAGAAACTTCCCAAAAATCTGTCGAAGTCCACTGGACGCATTTTTTATGTGTTATGGACGTCAGTTGAAGGCCCAATTATTGTCGCTGTACGTCCACCAAACGTCCTCTTAGGATATTTGGTAGCACCACATTTGAACCAAACTAGGACGTTTAAAGGTCATCCGACGTACGTTTGAGGGACGTCCTTAAAGCCCATGAAGTACGCTCACTGATCGTGCGCTATTATGGTTTTGAATATTTGAGCACCCGACCCTTCTTCAGTTTTAGAGCCGCCTGTGTACCAGGTATAAATAACCCTGCAGTCTGGGTCGAGTGGTTTCTCTGTCTTATCCCTTTCGTGAGCAAATGCCCACTTGGAAAAAGGATCAGAAATCAACATTAATTTATCGCTTAATTAATTCAGGCGATTAGATCTAACCACGAAATCAAAAGAAATAGAATTAAAAATAAATCTAGCAACAACTAAATCTCTAACTAATCTCTAGAACTGAGGATATAACGTTGGACAACAATAATATAGAAAAGGTTGAGTCATATAAATAAGATATATACTTATAGCCCAGTAACTGAATATGAAATACGGCGATACCGTGTAATTTTCAGGGTCAACTCAGAATTGCATGAAAATTTGTATTTAGGTTCTACTTATTCCTTCCACGTCAAAGTTGAAATTGTGCTATTGATTGCTTTTACTTGGGGGGTGAAAATCACCCCTTCTCGGGGGTGAAAAATTACGTTTAAAAAGTACGGAAATAAATTGACTAATTCTAAGCAACCTTTGTTCTATAGAGTTTTTTTTTAACTAAGGCAATACTGTTCTGAGTTATTTGCGAGTGAAAATGTTTATTTTCTAACAAAAAAATAATGTTTTCCTGCGATTTTTAACAAAAAACTCAAAAAGTAAGTATGTACATATTTTATCGAAAAAATATTCTTAACAAAAATGTAGAATATAAAAAAACGAAAAAATGGTGTATGTGTACCTATCGTATAGATCCAGCTAAAGCAAAGTTGTAATTCATGAAAAATACGTTCTTGTTCGTCAAATTCCAAATCGAATATTTCAAAGTGAAATAACCAAAAAAGAAGCACTTTTCGGGGAAAACCCATTCAAGCTTTATTTTAAAGATAAAAAAGCTGTATTTTTTATAAAATTTCTAGAATTAAAACTAAGTGAGTTACGCCCAAAATAAACATGGCCCCCTTTTTTGGTAAAGAAAATCGTGAGAAAATAACAACTAATAATAATCTCTTTCCACTGTAATTCGTCTTAAAACAACTACAAATTATGACTTAATTTTTATCATTTTCGTTAAGGCTTTAAATTGAAAAATGTTGAATGCAATTAGGCTGCAATTTTTCTATAAAATTCAGTCAAACATGTGATATTTCGAAATACAACATTGCAAAGTGATCCGAAAAGGCACCCTGTGCCAATAGGAAGAAATGTGTTAATAAAATTCAATTTTTCGTACTTATATAAGTTTTAAAAGAATAAAATGAAACACGTTTATGTAGTTGAAATTCCTTGATTGTTTTTATAATACAAATTTGCTAAGTTGAAATATGTTTCGAAGCACATCATTTACCCACATAACAATGATGTTCACATCATGTTCAAAGCATATACTACCAACATTCGTCGGAGACATCGCAGGAGTTAATGAACAGAATCGCGGAGGTCAGTCAGAGATACGGACTTTCACTAAACACTAAGAAAACAAAATGTATGATTATCTCTAAGAACAAACAGCAATTTGGACGAATCAGTGTGAATGGTCAACAAATAGAAAGAGTAAAAACATATACCTACCTTGGTACGAACGTCAATGAAAATTGGGACCATTCTATAGAAATCAAATGTAGGATAGAGAAAGCAAGATCTGCATTTCAAAAAAAGTTGCTCAAATGTCATGATTTGTCGATACCCATAAAAGTCAGATTACTACGATGTTATATCTTTCCTATACTGTTGTACGGAGTTGAGTCGTGGACTCTCACAGACGCCACCTGCAAGAAAATTGAGGCTTTTGAGATGTGGCTTTATCGTCGAATCCTGAAGATATCTTATACCGACGACATTACTAATGAGGGTGTTTTGCTGAGAATGCAAAAAGAAAAAGAGCTGTTAATCAGAATAAAAACAGCCAAAATCGAATACCTCGGTCACATCATGAGGAACAGTGAAAGATATGGACTGCTGCAACTGGTCTTACAGGGAAAAGTAGAGGGAAAGCGAGGACCAGGAAGGCGAAGGATTTCGTGGCTGAAAAATCTACGTACGTAGTTCAACACAACCACTACAAATCTTTTCAGAGCAGCAGTGTGCAAAGTACAGATTGCCATGATGGTCGCCATATGGGGTGATATCTCTTTGATATGGGGTGTATATCTGTAATACTCAACAATGGGTAATTCAAGTACAAAAATTATTTTATTTGCTTTACTATAACTTTTTATCTTTATTATTTTTTCGAACAACAAAATATTTTGCAAAGATAATTCAAAATGGAATTTGTTATTTTTAAGGAATTTACTAACGTTTAAAATTTCGAGAAATAGTTCATCTGGGTCGGCTATCGAATTATGAAATGTATTTAGTTTTGAAAAGCTGATAGCAACTTCGATTTTTTCTAGAAGATCATAAATAATTTGGAAACTAGTGTAAAATTGCGATACAAGTCTTTCTAGTGCAAAATAATGAAATGTCTCAACTTTTTCTATCTTTATATCTTTAATTAAGTTTTGAACTTCTGTTATTCGTGAACTTAAAATTAACTGGTTATGGGCTAAGATTTTTGTATTATTTTCAAAATTCTTTATTGAAGATCTTAATAAGGTGATTTGGTTTTTAACTATAGTTTTAATATTATTTTGATTATTTGTTAAAGTTGATATAGCGTCGTCGTAGCGTTTTGCATCGTTTTGGTCTAGGTTTCCTGTTATAAATTTTATTGCGGAACCTACACCATCAAATAGAGATCTTTTAGATCTGGTATTCCAAAAGGGATTTAATTGTCTTAATTCGAGATAAATTTTGTTTTCTAAAATTTGGATTAAATGATAGGAGTCTTGAAATTCTTTATTAAAGCTTAGAATTTGGGAAGTATTTGAAAGGGTATTTATCATGGAATCATATTGATTTTGTAGAGTAAGCATTTGTATTTGTATCTACACTCAACACTATCACTGTCTATGCGGGATGTGTATTTTGGTCTGTGCTGTGTTATGAGGAAGACCGAGTATTTCTACAAGGAATAGGAACATGCATAATTAACCTATTTATTTTGTTTGCGGTCAACTTACAAATAAAAAATTCATTTTGGTACTTCAATATTACTTAAATAGTAAGTATGTATATAGGTACATATAAACAACATATAAATTTTAGTTATTTACATACATATTTTACATAATATACAGGGTGTCCCGAAAAGAATGGTCATACATTATACCACACATTCTATAGTCAAAAATAGTTCGATTGAACCTAACTCACCTTAGTACAAATGTGCTCATAAAAAAAGTTACAGCCCTTTGAAGTTACAAAATGAAAATCGATTGTTTTCAATATATCGAAAACTATTAGAGATTTTTTATTGAAAATGGACATGTATCATTCTTATGGCAGGAACATCTTAAAACAAAATTATAGTGAAATTTGTCCACCCCATAAAAAATTTATGGGGATTTTGTTCCCTTAAACCCCCCCAAACTTTTGTGTACGTTCCAATTAATTCATTATTGTGGTACCATTAGTTAAACACAACGTTTTTAAAACTTTTTTGCCACTTAGTATTTTTTCGATAAGCCAGTTTTTATCGAGATACGGCTTCTTTTTCAATATATTTACGTAAAAATTTTATGGGGGTTTTGTTCCGTTAAACCCCCCAAATGTTTGTGTACGTTCCAATTAAACTATTATTGTGGTACCATTAGTTAAACACAGTGTTTTTAAGACTTTTACCCCTTAGTCTTTTTTTATAAGTCACCTTTTATCGAGATGTAGCTTATTTTTCAAAATATACCTAAAAATGTAAATTAGAAATAAATTTTCAGATTATTAACAGGTCTCTATAACCGTACTTAACCATATACAAATATGTGGTGGATTCGACAAATATTCAAAATATCTCGATAAACACTGATTTATCGAAAAAGTACTAGGAGGCAAAAAAGTTTTAGAAACATTGTGTTTAACTAATGGTTCCACAATAATAATTCAATTGGAACGTACACAAAAGTTTGGGGGGGTTTAAGGGAACAAAACCCCATAAAATTTTTATGGGGTGCACAAATTTCACTTTAATTTTTTTTTAAGATGTTGCTGCCATAAAAATGCCACATGTCCATTTTCAATAAAAAATCTCTGAGAGTTTTCGATATATGAAAAAAAATCGATTTTCATTTTGTAACTTCAAAGGGCTGTAACTTTTTTTGTGTGCACTATTGTATATAGGTAAGTGAGGTTCAATCAATATATTTTTGACCCCAAAATCTGTGGTATAATTTATGACCAATCTTTTCGGGACACCCTGTATATTTGGGTACTATAGGTATATTCAGCATTTTTATTTTTATATGCAAATAAACTAAATATAATATATACCTAAATATATATACTTACTTACCTATATAATATTTATATAACTAACAAAAATTTATATATTTCATATTTACTTTTTAAGTAATATTGTAGAATGTACAAACTACATTCTCATATATAATATGTAAATTTAGTAGAAAGTAGAACCTAGGATGAGATTTGGTGATGCTGAAAACATACTTCTGAGCAATATATAGCACTTCCTTGGAATATTCTTCCCATATACTAAAAAGTGCATTCTTCCTATATACCTACTAAAAAGATGTGCGGTAGTACATTCTAAGTATATAAATAGAAGGTTTACAGCACCTCCTTAGAATGTTCTAAAACGGATATTCTTGGTATATACTGAAAAGAAGTGCGGTAGTACATTTTAAGTATATACATAGAACGTTTAAGTACTGTAATGTATATAGTATATACTCAGCATCTGCTCTGCACATTCCCAATGGTAATTACGCATATTCTCAGTATATACTTTTTCTGAAAAGTATGTTCTATGAATATACTAAGAACATGAAATTGTTATGTGGGTAAGAATTATGAAAATTATGAATTTTTTAGAATTTGTTTGTTAAGTTAAGTTGAATTAAATGTTTGTTCAACAAAAATGTATTTTTACAAGAAAAGTTACATTCCTTATACCCATATAGTTCACTTGGCAAAACATCAAATTGATGGTCAAACTTGTTTTTTTTTTATTAAAAATTAAATGATCGAGTGGGGAAAAATATAAATGTGCCATTTTAATTGCCCATTTATCTAATTTATAAAATCCTTACTAAAGTTTTTAAAAACTTTATACAAAATGAAATTTTTTCTATGAACAAAACGAACTCATTTTTTAAAACCGGGCGTAACATTTTTCTAGTGCGAATAAATCAATTGATTAGATGGTTCAATACAGTACGAGACACATCAAGCTTTGCGTTCAAAAGTTTGACTAATAGAAATTTCAGTAAAAATTCATAATTCGTCTAGTATTATATTATTAGGTCTGTTTAGTCCTGTCGCCAGGGGGGTACAACGGCCTCCTTAATTCAGATGGACTTCCCCAAGTTTTGTATGTATTTTGACACGTAGAACACGAATTTTTTGGGTAACACTTGTTCCGGATGTCGATAAGATTGTTATAAACAAAGAACTTGAGGAATTAAATAACAGCGATTTTTCGCAAAACAAAACATTTTTTTGTATTTTTTGGGTGATTCTCAGCAAAAAATGTTCTTACAAGTTTTTTCGTAGGATGCATAGTTTTCGAGATAAACGCGGTTAAACTTTTAAAAAATCGAAAAAGTGCAATTTTTGAACCCGAATAACTTTTGATTAAAAAATAAAATAGCAATTCTGCTTAGTGCATTTGAAAGTTCAAGTCAAATTCTATTGGTTTTGATTATTTGCATTGCTAAAAATTAATTTTTTTATTGTTAAACAAAGCTATAAACACATAGTGTTTCCCGTGCCCAATGCATGCGTTTTAATGTACTTAATCTACGTAGAAATTGTCTGTATGCACGCCTACTCGTTCGACTTCAAATGAGAAATTCATTGAAAACATCATTCAATCACTATGTGTTTATAGCTTTGTTTAATAATAAAAAAAATAATTTTTAGCAATGAAAATAATCAAAACCGAGGTGCGAAGCACCGAGGTAAACTACAGACGCGAGGCTAGAATGAGTTCCCGCGAAGTTTGTATACTATTTTACTCACAATCGGTTAGTAGTTTATGGATTTCTAATACTTACAATCTACCAATAATAATTTCGTTTCAAATATCTGTATCCAAGCTACCCGCAGTTCTGGTGGCGTACATTCAAATTCACTATCAGACATTTTTGTAAAATAAACACAATTTGATTATATGTACAATTAATGGCGTCGTGTATCGCCTAAATGTCAGATTCAGTTGTTGTCTTACTTTAACCGTTAATAGTAATCATAATTCCAATGTAACTATGTATTAATATTTATAATTCCAAATAGTTTTCTTTTTGTTATTGTTGTTTCTTAATTAAATAAATGTTGAGTGGATTCTATTCTTTCTAAACCATCTTTTAATAAAAAATGACATTGACATTTGCAGGTAGAAAAGTGACAGAAAGTACTTTCCCGGCTAGCTGGGAAAGCAAAGTAAGTAATAAGTCGCTTCCTGATTACTTCTTCTTCTTCTTGTAGTGCCTATCCGTTTCGGATGTTGGCGACCATCATGGCAATCTGTACTTTGCACACTGCTGCTCTGAAAAGATTTGTAGTGGTTGTGTTGAACTACGTACGTAGATTTTTCAGCCACGAAATCCTTCGCCTTCCTGGTCCTCGCTTTCCCTCTACTTTTCCCTGTAAGACCAGTTGCAGCAGTCCATATCTTTCACTGTTCCTCATGATGTGACCGAGGTATTCGATTTTGGCTGTTTTTATTCTGATTAACAGCTCTTTTTCTTTTTGCATTCTCAGCAAAACACCCTCATTAGTAATGTCGTCGGTATAAGATATCTTCAGGATTCGACGATAAAGCCACATCTCAAAAGCCTCAATTTTCTTGCAGGTGGCGTCTGTGAGAGTCCACGACTCAACTCCGTACAACAGTATAGGAAAGATATAACATCGTAGTAATCTGACTTTTATGGGTATCGACAAATCATGACATTTGAGCAACTTTTTTTGAAATGCAGATCTTGCTTTCTCTATCCTACATTTGATTTCTATAGAATGGTCCCAATTTTCATTGACGTTCGTACCAAGGTAGGTATATGTTTTTACTCTTTCTATTTGTTGACCATTCACACTGATTCGTCCAAATTGCTGTTTGTTCTTAGAGATAATCATACATTTTGTTTTCTTAGTGTTTAGTGAAAGTCCGTATCTCTGACTGACCTCCGCGATTCTGTTCATTAACTCCTGCGATGTCTCCGACGAATGTTGGTAGTATATGCTTTGAACATGATGTGAACATCATTGTTATGTGGGTAAATGATGTGCTTCGAAACATATTTCAACTTAGCAAATTTGTATTATAAAAACAATCAAGGAATTTCAACTACATAAACGTGTTTCATTTTATTCTTTTAAAACTTATATAAGTACGAAAAATTGAATTTTATTAACACATTTCTTCCTATTGGCACAGGGTGCCTTTTCGGATCACTTTGCAATGTTGTATTTCGAAATATCACATGTTTGACTGAATTTTATAGAAAAATTGCAGCCTAATTGCATTCAACATTTTTCAATTTAAAGCCTTAACGAAAATGACAAAAATTAAGTCATAATTTGTAGTTGTTTTAAGACGAATTACAGTGGAATGAGATTATTATTAGTTGTTATTTTCTCACGATTTTCTTTACCAAAAAAGGGGGCCATGTTTATTTTGGGCGTAACTCACTTAGTTTTAATTCTAGAAATTTTATAAAAAATACAGCTTTTTTTATCTTTAAAATAAAGCTTGAATGGGTTTTCCCCGAAAAGTGCTTCTTTTTTGGTTATTTCACTTTGAAATATTCGATTTGGAATTTGACGAACAAGAACGTATTTTTCATGAATTACAACTTTGCTTTAGCTGGATCTATACGATAGGTACACATACACCATTTTTTCGTTTTTTTATATTCTACATTTTTGTTAAGAATATTTTTTCGATAAAATATGTACATACTTACTTTTTGAGTTTTTTGTTAAAAATCGCAGGAAAACATTATTTTTTTGTTAGAAAATAAACATTTTCACTCGCAAATAACTCAGAACAGTATTGCCTTAGTTAAAAAAAACTCTATAGAACAAAGGTTGCTTAGAATTAGTCAATTTATTTCCGTACTTTTTAAACGTAATTTTTCACCCCCGAGAAGGGGTGATTTTCACCCCACAAGTAAAAGCAATCAATAGCACAATTTCAACTTTGACGTGGAAGGAATAAGTAGAACCTAAATACAAATTTTCATGCAATTCTGAGTTGACCCTGAAAATTACACGGTATCGCCGTATTTCATATTCAGTTACTGGGCTATAAGTATATATCTTATTTATATGACTCAACCTTTTCTATATTATTGTTGTCCAACGTTATATCCTCAGTTCTAGAGATTAGTTAGAGATTTAGTTGTTGCTAGATTTATTTTTAATTCTATTTTTTTTGATTTCGTGGTTAGATCTAATCGCCTGAATTAATTAAGCGATAAATTAATGTTGATTTCTGATCCTTTTTCCAAGTGGGCATTTGCTCACGAAAGGGATAAGACAGAGAAACCACTCGACCCAGACTGCAGGGTTATTTATACCTGGTACACAGGCGGTTCTAAAACTGAAGAAGGGTCGGGTGCTCAAATATTCAAAACCATAATAGCGCACGATCAGTGAGCGTACTTCATGGGCTTTAAGGACGTCCCTCAAACGTACGTCGGATGACCTTTAAACGTCCTAGTTTGGTTCAAATGTGGTGCTACCAAATATCCTAAGAGGACGTTTGGTGGACGTACAGCGACAATAATTGGACCTTCAACTGACGTCCATAACACATAAAAAATGCGTCCAGTGGACTTCGACAGATTTTTGGGAAGTTTCTCGGAAGTCTATTTCAGCCAACGTACAAATTGCCTATTAAACGTGGCGTCATCATGTTCCCATTAAGAATGTATCTTGGGAAATAAAAAATAAATTCTTTAGGATAAAACATTTTTTTATTAATAACAAACAGGATAAACCCAGTGTCAAAATTATGCAAGAATGCAGCATTAAAGAAATATACAATATTATAAAATTAGAAATAAAAAAAATATACATGAATACAATAAATAAGTACAAGTACAAACATATTTGTACAATCTATCATTTTAGTATTTCTGTGCTTCAAATAGTACCTAAATTTCTACCTATCTCATAAGGTTACTGATTTGCATGCATGAGAAGTCGGACCATACATAAATTAGGTCTAAGATGAGAAACATTGAACAGGAATTCTGTCACATTGAACGGAAAGGAGAACAAAATTATCTGAAGCAATTCAGGAGATCGGTTTATTCCATTTACAAGATTCAAAATAAAGATCAAATCAAAAGTTAACTCTTCGAATAAGAAGAGAATCCAAAATCAAGAAATTGATCATACCAGAACAAGAATATGGTCTACACAATTTAAAAGAACAGTCCATCATAAATCTTCTTTGAACTCTCTCTTAAACTTTTTGATACATGCTCGAGTAAAGGGAAACCAGATCACAGTTGAATTTTCAACTTGGGAGTGGACAAGAGAAAAGTATCGAGTTTTTGGACATAAAATCCTACAAAAATCTCTGGTGTGTGGTATGCCTCTTAATGAAACTACGCGGATTGATAGTCTTCTTGCATATAAGATCTATAAGCAAATTGAAAAACAAATTTCTCTGAGAAACCACACCTAGATCTGTGACATTATTGATCCTCTGAATCAAAATACATATCCAAATATCTACCATAGGCTCCAGAGAGCGATAAATAGGATCACCCGAAATTTGTCACGATTAATAATCAATTTTTTATTAACACACCATTTCTCAAAACTCCCCAATGATTTATATAAGTAACCCAATACAATCAGAATAGTCTCGAATAATACAAAATAATTTTATGTCTTGTCATTTTAAAGTCAGTCAAGGATCTAATAGCAATTATCAACAAAAACTACAAAGAGAAGAGGTCCCAAATGGGCACCTTAAGCCACTCCGGAGCTAGGAAAATATTCAGTTTAAGTAAAGCCCTTCTAGGTCTGGACACCGCGTATGAAAAAAAAGTTGATTAATAGCAAGCTGAAAATTTGTTAATAGCTTAAGGGTGTCTAGTCGGACAAACTTTAATATATGGGAATACTGGAACAGGGGCAGTTTTAATTGTGGAACAGGTTAAAAATTTGGAACGGTCAGACCACGAAAACGGCACATGTATTTTGTCCGACAGAACAGACTTAAACTCTCTGAACAGAGATTAAACTCTCATGCAAAAATCAGACTGCTATTTATCACCAAATGGGCGTTTTAATGAGTGGAACATGTAGATTATGTCAAATGACAGGAATTATGACAGGTGATAAATAGCAGTCTGATTTTTGCATGAGAGTTTGATCTCTGTTCGGAGAGTTTAAGTCTATTCTGTCGGACAAAATAAATGCGCCGTTTTCGTGGTCTGACCGTTCCAAATTTTTAACCTGTTCCACAATTAAAACTGACCCTGTTCCAGTGTTTCCATATATCAAAGTTTATCCGACTAGACACCCTTAAGCTATTAACACATTTTCAGCTTGCTATTAATCAACTTTTTTTTCATACGCAGGATCCAGACCTATTCAATTTAAACCTGGATTTGCTGACCAGTATGAAAATTCTTCAGGTTGACTGTCAAAAAATCAGTCACTAAAGCCTCGAAAATTACAAAGAATTGATGGAACATTAATTACGAATCAATGATTTATCACCAGATTTGTATATGGGCTTAATAAAGGCTCTCTTAAATGATTGATGGAAAGTGACCCTCATTCAGAGATTTACTAAAAATAAGCCAGAGAAGTCTACATGAAGATAATGCATAATTCCTTAAAAACAAGTGAAATATATTTAGGATGTTTATTGGTATTAAGACACTGTAAGCATGCTAAAATGCCACAAATTACAAAAATTAAAGAGCGAATAAAGCTGCGACTGATATTGTGCCTATGACTCCACTCGCCTAGGCAGTGCCGGTTTATCCACTGGGCGCCCAGGGGCCCGTACCTTTTAGTTGTAAAAAATAAAATCGCTAAATAATCTACATATTTTCCGAAAATAATCTCATACACAGATACACTACAAGCGCCTATGCTATTTTGTTACATCTCTTCAAGCCTATACCTACATAGTGGCGTAGCCTAGCCCCATAGGGGCCCCGTGTCAATGGTTATGGCGGGGCCCTTTTCCAAAAACTACAGAAAGTTGTCAGATTTAGCCATGTCTCGAATTGTATCCAAATAATCGCTTAAACGGAGTTTTTTAGTTTCTGAGAAAATTGTTTCCCTAACTGCAGTACCTTCCAAGTAAACCAATAATTTCATTTTGAATTGTGGGGCTTAAATAGTAATTTATCTCACTTTTGGGCTTTAAAATAAGTTATTTTGAAATACGATTATAATTTGATATTAAACGAAAGACAAAAATATATATACATAATTCTAATTTGTAGATAAATAGATTATACTCGAAAAAGCCAATACCCAAATAATAGGTCCACATCATTTCAAATATTCAAAAGTAAAACGACTGCAAAAACTGCAATTGAACATTATACAGTGGCCACACACAGCCGACGGAACTTGACAATTAGCTAAACAAAAAAACTCTGTTATAACAGCGAGCGGCGGCAGATAGATAGGTATTATACCTACATAATACCTACGATAAATATCATTTATAATATATACTTATAGATAAAGAATACATAACACGAAAATGCCAACACCGAAACAATACATACTACTGTTTCAAAACGACCTAATAGTGAAATTGTAGAATATTTTGTTCAATTTTTTTAAATGGATTTTTGTCGGACACGGAATATCACACACTAATACACACTATTATAGAGATCATGATAAGGAGCATACGAGTTAGGACCTCGATTTTGACCCTTCGCTTCGTTATTGGACGTATTCGCTTCGTATCTGTTTAGTGTACAGATAGCGAGTGATCGATAACGAAGCGAAGGGTCAAAAATCGAGGTCCAGGTGTTTTTCTCGGTCGATATTTTAAATAGTTAATGTATAGTCTGTGTTTACAGTATAGTTTACAAGATAGTGTTTACAGTATAGTTTTTCTTGTAAAGTTTAAAAGAATTATTATTAGGATCGATATAATAGGGCGTTAAGTCTTAATGCGAAAGTGACTAAATTAATTGCTAAACAAATTGAGAAATAAGAAGAAATATTTTATTTTATTTTTAACACGTTGATACCCTTACTGATTTCTTTCTTTCTCCCCTTCCTTTTACCCTCTCAGGGTGTCGGATTTGGGCTCGCTATTTTAATTTCCATTGATTTGTATTGTGCAATAGAAGTCAATCATTGACCACACATCTAAGAGTATTGAAGTGCTACGTCTGGTCCGTTTTGTTCTATGGATGTGAAACTTGGATAACAAAAGTGAAGAATCTTAACAAATTAGAAGCGTCCGAGTTGTGTTGTTACCGTCGCATACTCAGAATCCCATGGACAGCACACATATCCAACGAACGTGTGCTGGAGACCATGCACAAAGAGCGAGAATTGATCAACGTCATAAAAATGAGAAAGGTTCATTACTTCGGTCATATAATATCGCTTAGGCCGGTTGATCATTCAGGGCAAAATCGAACGAAAACGCTGGGTTGGAAGAAAACAATTGTCCTGGCTGCGTAACATTAGACAATGGACAGGTCGAACGGTCGAGGAATTGTTTCATATAGCTGCCGACCGAGAAACATTTCATCAGCTTGTAATACGAAGATAGCCAACGCTTGAAACCAAGCACGACACACAAATAAGAAGATTTTAATTTCCATTCACCCATATTTTCCATTCTTTCCTGTTTTCTGCCATTATTTTCAATTCCACGAGTGATTTTTCTTTAATTTTTTCCGCATCTGCTACTTGTTATATCGATTTTTATCTTGTTCTGCCCCTTTTTCTTTTTACGAAGTTCTTTGCTTCGTAGACTTTTCTTGTAATTCTGTTGGGCTGCATCCTCATCAAATGCCAATACCAGTTCATTTGTCTCTTTGTTAGTTTATTCATTATTGGTTCTTGGTTGGCCATTCTCCCAATAGTCCCGTTACTTAATCTATCCCATTTTGTCTTTACAACTATCCTTTTTAAATGTCTCATCTCCTTCTCCCAATAGTCCCGTTACTTAATCTATCCCATTTTGTCTTTACAACTATCCTTTTTAAATGTCTCATCTCCATTGCATTTATCCTGCTCTTATGTTTTTACAGAATTGTTCAGTTTTCACTTGCATACAGCACAGTCAGTATCACTATTCTGTTATATATTTTTATTTTTGTGTCTCTTGTAAGTTCTTCTCTTTTTCCCAGTATTAGGGCTAACGCATAGTATAACGTGTAACTTGTTTGATTTCTTTGCTCTGTTTGTAATTTCATTTGCATAGTTTATGCATGTGTTTTCTTGTTAAAAAACTGACAACGAATATCAATGAAGGGGGCCCCTAAACCTCCAGCGCCCAGGGCCCGAAGTTAGGTTAAACCGGCACTGCGCCTAGGAAGGGAACCAATGATTTTGAATACTGCTAAAAAAAATTGAAAAAATCAACAACTGACTGTGGCTCAAATTCCAAAAAGATTTTATATTGCAATTCAACGATTCCCCAGTATTTTCTATAAGTGACATGTAGCAGTCTCTACCTTTTATATATATATAAACCCCGATAAGCCCCCGATCTTACATAGGACAAACCAATCGTAGAATCCAAAATAGGATTTATGAACATTCCATATCTGTTCGCAATTCCGATTCAGTTTCAGTCCTAGGCCAACACCATCTTCATACAGGTCACAAAATTGACTTTGAACACTCCAGAACCATAGCCACCATCCGCTTCTATAAACAAAGGATTATCCGAGAAGCCATAGAAATCGAAAAACGGCCAAATTGTCTCAATAAAAGAGATGACGGCATCCGTTTACCTTCGACTTGGAGACCCCTCCTAAAGAAAACATCGTCCGCTCCATCTACAAATACAATTCCCGCCGTCAAAAATCTTCGCGCCACTCCAAATAGTCTTCGCGCTAATTCCCACTCCTCCACGTCATCGACAGTCACGTCAGTCACATCAGTCCACGGTATAAATGACCGCCCCAGCGTCAGCAACAACAGTATTGCAGTGAGTAGTGAAGTAGTGAGTGTAGTGTCTGGAGCCTCAGGAGACTGAGACTCCGGAAGCCCTGAAGATGACATCAGAGAGGACGTCGAAAGCTCGGCCTAGAAACCAACGACGCGGTTCAATGCGGAAGCCTGGTGAGTTTAATTTTAATATTAATTCTTTTGTTGATATTGATATATATATATATATTTGTACAAATATTATCGACCGTACTGTGTTAAATAGTAATGTTTGAATAACGGCAAATAGTGACGAAATATTGAGACTTAAAACAAATAGAGTTTTCTTTCAACTGACCGAATTGCCGTTATTCAAACATTACTATATATATATATATATATATATATATATATATATATATATATATATATATATATATATATATATATATATATATATATATATATATATATATAACAGCGCTAACAGGCCTTATAGGCCTACGGCTTCTAAATTCTGGATATTTCTCCATTCTTTTCGGTCCTCTGCACTCTTTCTCCAGTCCTTCACCCCGATTTCTTCCAAATCCCTCTCTGCAGCCTCTAACCATCTCTTCCTTGGGCGACCTCGTCTCCTTTTTCCCAATGCTCTGTACTCTATATGGATAGCGCTTATCAAAAAGGTACCAACAGCCATTTTGCAGTTTTGAGTAAATTAAGATTAAAGATTTATCAGTTTTAAAAATCGGCATTTTATCATTTTTTAGGTTTCTCAATTTTTTTAGGGGAAAGATTGAGTTTAGATATTTGTCTTCTATAAAAAAATATAATAAAATAGTTTTTCTCTTTTTTGTAGTATGAAATGGCGCTTGGTTCTTTTTTGATAAAATCTAAATAATGTATATGAATCTGTTTAAATACTAATTTTAGGATTTGGATCTTTTTATATAAAACTACTGTTTACTTGGATCCTTTTATTAAATAACAGAACATTAATAAGTTGTTCGTACCATTCAATTATAACCTTTTTTTAATAACCTGTCAACATTCATTAAGCGTTCATTACATTTTAATGTACATTTACACTGAAAGTCGATATATGTTTTTGTTCCTTCAATATTCCTTTCAGTGTGTAGTGTTTTTTGTTACCGTCTTTTAATTTTTTTTCTGGATTTAAAAGACTGTCCGGGATATTTTGCAAATCCCCCTTTCTTTAGTCGACCTGTTAGACGAGTGTGGTGTTGTGGTTCGTCTTCTTGTTCATCATCTTGTTCTTGGTCTGTAGAGTCAAATCAGACTCATCAGCTTCTTTCATCATTTTATATATTTCAGCACTTCTTAAAGATGATGATTATCAGAAGGACTTTACGAAAACACGTTAATCAAAAGAAAACCAAATGATTGAAATGAAGAATGTCAAAAGGAATCCAAGCGACATGCGACATGATAAAACTTTCGTCGCTTGGATCCGTTTAGAGATAAACAGAGTCCTATAATTCATAACACGCAACTTGGTAACCTTTGCCAAAAGAGGTCTCTGACGTTTAGTTGGTGCTTGGGACTTTTTAGATAAACAAAGTTTAATATTATCGGCCAGTTAATGTAATTAAGTCAGAAATGGCAATTTGGCGCTTGGTACCTTTTAGATAAGCGCTATCCATATGATAACTGATATCCCATATAACTATATGATAACGGTATGCATCAATGCCCACTCCCTTGCCCATTGCAATGGGTATGCATTGGGCATATCAGTTATAATATATACCAATAAATTATCTTTACCTAACTTAAATCTCAACAAAATTTCAATACAATATTCATAACCTAATGTATGCTACACATAAAAAAGGCGCCAACCCAAATCCTAAAAAAGGCGCCAGACCCCCCACCCTTCTTTACATCAAACTTTTTTCAAATCCTAACGCATGTATTTTCAATTAACTGTATAAATATTACTTGTGATTTTTTAAGTTTATTTTAATTTAAATTCATAAAGTAATTTACTATTTTTATTGGAAACAGTAAATTATATTAAGATGCCATAAAAATATAGCTTCAGTTTCCCAGTATCCCTTTTACTCCGTTACATTTTTTGATGATCTCTGGAGATTTAAACCAAATTTTTGAAAAGTTTGAGTAATTTTTCAACTGCTTCTACAGAGGAATCTACTGGTTCAAAAACAATTAACAAAAATCATGATTGGTGTTCAATATAACTCACTTTTTGAATTTTTTCAAATTTTTAGAGCGCTCTAACACTCCATATAATAGAAGAGTAAACCTAGATAAAATATCCGCAACCACACGGTGTCAGGCGATCCGTGCCTGAGTGGTGAATGACCTAGATCAGACAGCCGCAAACGGAGCCCTCGGAGAACTGACGAAACCCTTTGAAATTTGAAATTCAAGCCTTAACGTGGGTAAGGGCGCACTGCATCGCCGGACAGTATAATTCGCCCATACTCATGGGAACGGGAACTATATGGATAAGTATTTAATCTCGCAGGAAAAAATAAAACAAAACGAAGGGACAATGGAGCGAGTCACCTGTGGTAATGCAAGCTGGAACAAGCTATGAATGAGATGATATTATCGTGTTCATCAGTAGTGAAGGGAACAAAGGGAAAGTACTCAGCGAAGAAAAAAAAGAGGAAGAAGACTTCGGAAAAAGGGGATCTGTTGGAAGAATTCCGGTCGGGGGTAGAGACCTGAACAAGACGGAGCTTCCAGCGGCGGAGGCAACCTTGCAAAGGAGCTCCTCACTTGGGGAGAAAAGATCTAGAGAGAAGGAGTAGAGTTCCGAAATAACGGCTATGGTAAGAGCAATGAATAAACTTACCAGAGTTACAAATAATTTAGTGAAACTATTGTCCGACCATAAGAACACGAAAGTCGAAATCAAGAATGAGGTAAAAAACCTTAAAAGAGTCACCAAAGACATCTTCTTTTTGTATAGACATGACTGTCTTTTTTTGTCAAAGTGCTTCTAGTAAGTTGTCGTTCCATCGTTTTCGTGGTCTTTCCACTCATCGTCTTCCTATTGGAGAACCGTCTCGCGCTCTCCTTAAACTATCGAAGACCACTGTCCACCGAAGACATGGAGGGAACTTTCAGAGAAGTCGCCCTCGGCAGCATTGAGAACCGAAATATAATAGTGGAGAAAAGCGGTGAGGAAGGAACGACTAAGAGGCGGCAAGCGTGTCCACACAAATGGACTTCGAAGAGTTCTTTCCCGAATAACTTAGTGAAAAAAGATACAAATGATCGCAACTGTCCTGAACTCGAGGGAAAGAGGCTTTGAAAAAATTAACATTATAAATTCGAATAGGAAAAAGATCACTTTATTTTACGGTCGTCAAACCGGGAAGAGAAAATAAACCTCCAGGCGACTTAGTAATGGTCTTGGAACCTGGAAGGTTCTAGGTGAAGGGGAAAGGTCCAACGACCTGACCAGGAAAAACCGAAACTGGTAGTAAGTGCAGTAGGTACATGCAGACCAAGAGACCTCCCACTTAATTCTATGATCACAATTACAAGGTAGAGTCAGGAAAAAGAGAACCGGGGAAATCGTCAGACTATTTTCATGATCCCTGTAGAGAAAGGGGTGACGGAAATGGAAGGGGACAAGAGACTACTGGCAATTATCTCTAAATTATTGAGGGAAAATATACAGACACTGGAAACCAGGGAGACGCCCTAACAGTATAGGGGGGCTACAGAGGTAGGAACCTCAGGAAGCTCCTCGAAGTCACCTTTATGGGTATGGACCTCCACCTCGCTCTGGAGGAGTATGAACGTGGTGACGCAGAAGGTGATCGTGAAGGAAGGTGGAAAATCCTACGCCGAGTTGCTAAAGCTAAACAAAGGCAGTGCAGACACGAGGAAGAGTCAAATTGGTGTCAAAAGCGCTAAGAAGATTAGGTACAGGGACCTAAAGCTCGAAGTGGCATGGAAAGAACAAGCCGAACACCTGAAGAAGATAAGCGTGGCCCGCACGGAGGAAAACGTAGTAGAGAACGTTCGGGGCTATCAGGACCAGGTGGATATATTTAATATAGACAGCGATGCCAAAAAGGAAGAAATCCTGAGACAGGTTCACAGGTATACCGGCAGCAGAAAATCTAACACATCAAACTCGTCTCTATAAGGGAAAATAGAGAAGGCAAAACAAACGTCACAGTCAGACTGACGCGCATCGCAGCCAAAAAAGCACTGGAAAAAGAACATATTGGCTATAACTCGTGCAAGATACGAAAGAGAAACTGCATGTCCAGCGATGCTTCAGATGCCTACAGTTCGGTCATGGTAAAACCGACTGCAAGGGAGAAAACAGAGCGACTCATGCTACAGATGTGGCCAGGGAGGCCATCAGGCACGAGAGTCCAGTAGTGAGGCGACTTTTTGATTCACTTCTGTGCCCGGGGTATAAATGGGATGTAAATGATTAATGGTGTTACTGGTGTTAATGATGTTACAATATCGGCAAGCTCTTATTTTTAAAGGATGCATATCGAATTTCTTAAACATTTATACCAAACAATAAAATGGCCACTTTTTGCGCATTCTGACAAAGTTGCGTTTCTACTACGCCCACGAGCTTCATTATGTAGGATTCTAGGGCTCAACAATCCTACATGTATAATGTAGTTATGGAGCGCAGAAGAATGCACTCATATATTTTACGCCAATTGTGAGATGCAACACTCTTATATTATAATAGAAACAGCGGATATTGATACCTACGAAAGGCGCCTGAATCGTAAAATTGGTCTTCGAGAGCGCTGCGCGTCGTATCTAAGCTATTTGATTATCGAATATCTGATACAAGTTGACAATTTGTATTTTGTTGTACCCAATGACTTCATTATTTAGGATTCAGGGGCGCAATAATCTAATACCTGATAAAAGTTGACGAGTTGTATTTTGTTGCACCCAATGGCTTCATTATTTAGGATTCAGGGGCGCAACAATCCTATATGTATAATGTAGTTATGGAGAGCAGAAAACTACACCTGTCTATTATAGGCCAATTGTGGGATGTAAAGGCCCCGTCTCACCATCAAATAATTGACAGTTATTTGATCAAACTTGACTAGTGACACAAACTATACATACTAACTGTCACTTTGTGTCACTAACTGTCAAGTTTGATCAAATAACTGTCAATTATTTGATGGTGAGACGGGGCCTTAACACTATTTGTATCAAGTATCAGATAATTAAATGGCTTAGATGCAACGCGCAGCTCACTCGAAGACCATTTTTATACGAGGCATGTTTTTTATGTAAGTACCGTTTTGCGATTCCGCCGCCGCAGCGCTACGGTCGGCGTTCCGCGCATGAGCGCTGGTTACCTACATCTCTTGTCTACGCACTGACGCCATTACAGTCTGATTCTTCATTGTATACTTGTTTACTCCAGTGTTTAAGATGCCTCCAACAATCGTGAGTCCCGCTGATTGTGAAGTACGGGTTGTTATACGATTTCTTAGTGCTATAGGCGTAAAACCGATCGATATTCATCGTGAGATCATTGAAGTTTACGGACAAAACATTATGAGTGATGGAATGGTAAGGAAATGGGTGAGAGCATTTAAAGATGGACGCACAAATGTGCATGATGAAGAACGGAGTGGGCGTCCTTCGGTCGTTAATGAAAATTTGGTGCAGAAAGTGGACGAAAAGGTGAGAGAAAACAGACGCTTTACAATTTCATCATTGTCCGACTGCTTTCCTCAGTATTCTCGTAGTGTTTTGTATCGCATTGTGACCGAGAACTTGAATTACCGGAAATTGTGTTCACGTTGGGTTCCAAAAATGTTGACGGATTTACACAAAGCCCAACGTTTAGGCAGTGCATTGACTTTCCTTGAGCGGTACCACAGTGAAGGTGAAGATTTTTTAGACCAAATTGTTACTGGTGACGATACGTGGGTGGCCTACGTCACACCAGAATCGAAACAACAATCCATGGAATGGCGACATTCATCATCACCCAAAAGAGTGAAGTTTAAGCAAACAATTTCTGCCCGGAAAATCATGTGCACAGTTTTTTGGGACAGAAAAGGAGTATTGCTAGTGGAGTTTCTGCCTCGTAATGAGACAATCAATGCAGCGTCTTATTGTGAGACATTGAAAAATCTGCGTCGTGCAATCCAGAACAAAAGACGTGGCAAGTTGAGTAAGGGTATCGTTTTGCTGCATGACAATGCCCGTTCACATGTGGCTAATCAGACTAAAGATCTCATCAAATCATTTAAATGGGAAACTCTAGATCATCCTCCATATAGCCCTGATGTGGCGCCCAGCGACTACCATTAATTTGTTCCTGCACTTGAAGAAACACCTGGGCGGTCAGCGTCTTCAAGACGATAACGAAGTCAAAACATTTGTGATGCAGTGGTTAACAAGTCAGGCGGCAGAATTTTATCAGGAGGGTATTCAAAAACTGGTGCCACGTTATGACAAGTGCCTCAATATTCACGGAAATTATGTAGAAAAGTAGATTAAGGTATAGGCTTTCATGTAAAAATAAAATTATTGCCATATCTTTGCAGGTGTTTTTCTAATTCCAAAACGGTACTTACTTAAAAAACACGCCTCGTAATAGAAACAGCGGAAATTGATATTTCCGCTGTTTCCGCAATTGATTGAAAAGATACCTAAAAAATGCGCCAGAATCTAAAAATGGTCTTCGAGGGCACCGCGCGTCGTATCTAAGCTATTTATTATAATAGAGACAGTGGATATTGATACCTACAAAAGACAAAGAAATCTAAAAATGGTTTTCAAGGGCGCCGCGAGTCGTATCTAAGTTATTTATTATAACAGAAACAGCGGAAATTGATACCCACGAAAGACGCCCGAATCGTAAAAATTATCTTCGATGGCGCCGCGCGTCGTGTCTAAGCTATTTATTATAATAGGGACAGCGGATATTGATACCTACAAAAGGCAAAGGGATCTAAAAATGGTCTTCAAGGGCGCCGCGAGTCGTATCTAAGCTATTTATTATAACAGAAACAGCGAAAATTATTGATACCTACGAAAGGCGCCCGAATCGTAAAAATTGTCTTCGAGGGTGCTGCTCGTCGAATCTAAGCTACCTATGTATTATAATAGAAACACCGGATATTGATACCTACGAAAGGCGTCCGAATCGTAAAAATGGTCTTCGAGGGCGCCGCGCGTCGTATCTGTGCTATTTGATTATCTGATACCTGGTAAAAGTTATACTTTGTTGTACCAACTGGCTTCATTATATTATAGGTTTCTATAGCAGTTTCTGTTTCTTCATTAAGAGGATCGGTACGTTTTTTCGGCTGCAATGCTATTCAAATGGGAATTCATTTTTTTCGAATCCTGAGAAAACTAATAAGTATTTTTTAAAAATTTAAACGCAGAATGAAAGATTACGTTATTAGCGAGGGCCGAAAGTCCCTGAGAACTTCTATAATGTTTATTTTAATAAGTTACAGGGGTGAAAAACTAAGAGAAAAATTAGTGTTGTTTTTAATTTCAAATATCTCATTCAAAATAAACTTTTTATTTATTCTAAGGGACTTTCGGCCCTCGGTAATAATTTAGTCTTTCATTGTGCGTTTAGATTTTTCAAAAATATTTATTGGTTTTTTCAGGATTCGAAAAAAATGAACACAATGTCCGTGGTAATTTTTCCAAATCTATCTTTGTCATACAACGCACTGTCGAATAGAATATTGTCAGTCAGACACTGACAATCAGTGACAATTTTAAATAATTATTTGACATGAATCGGGCATATTTTTAGTTGTTGATTAAATAATATTGATATATAGTGTATTTGATAAATAATTGATTTAAGAGGTGAACTTTATAAAAAGTTATTTATTGTGTATTATTTATGGAAGATAGAAGCAGATAATACATCAAGATATATTCTGTGATCCAAGTATTTTGTTGTTAAAGATGTTCAAAATTGTAAGCGTTCCATAGTAACAATATGTTATTAAAAAATCACTTTAACACTTTTCCTCTTTTCTCGATTGAGTATTAGTTTTTGTTGTAGGTACATATAAATTATTACAATCACTGAATACATAGCTAGTGAAAAAAATTTTCTCATTTATTAACTGAATTAATAATTTGCAATTATACAAGAAATAACAGTTATCCAAGAACATTCAAAAGCCATCTCTTTAAGCTAGTTATGACATGTCAAGTAGAATGACATTCTAGTAATATGTACATATCCATGCCAGTGTGAATTTTACTACACGTAATTTGCCACGTAAAGACAGAAAAGGTAGGGATAGCCGTAAAATATTTGCGAATTATGTACCCATAGCCTTAAGTAAAAACAGTTTTTAGGGGAATGGTTGCCACCTAGTCTTTGTGTAAAGGTTAAAAAAAAAAATTTCAGCGTTTAATTTTTTTAATGGATATATAGTACTAACGAAAGCAAAAGGCGCACCGGCGGCCCAGTCCGGGCCTGGCGTATTCGTGATTAGCGATCCCAAAAATCCATGAGTAATCTGTTTATATCAATTTATTGCCAAAAGCCATCGAAACTCTAGAAGATGACGTCCGTTGAAGGTCAAGGTCAAAGTAAAGGTCGCCATTGGATAGCCAGGAAAAAATCATAGACTACTAGTACTTTTCCTTGATCCAAACTTCTACATGTTGCCAGATAACCAGCAACTCAGGGAATTGGAATACCCAGTAAATCTTATAATTTTCCGAGTTTGTGCCTCTATATCTTGAAAATCCTTCATTCGATTGAGTTGTGTCCATGAGAACTTTTTATCAGGATGCTTCAAAGAGTATTTTGCCAAAGTCTGAACGAAATCCACTGGGACCTAATTTCCATAAGGTTTGTGCGGGGTACTTTAGTGATTTCTGAACTATCTCTTCTGAATATAGGTTAAAAAGCGTCTGCACCCCAGTGGCGACGCGTGACTATTTCTAAAGTGTTACCAAAACCAGATGTAAAAAAATCTTATTTAGAAATAGTATATTACATACGTAGCGGGAAAGTACTCTATTTCAGCCGAGCGGCAAGATAGAATTTGACTTGAACTTTCAAATGCGGTAAGCAGAATTGCTATTTTATTTTTCAATCAAAAGTTTTCGGGTTCAAAAATTGCAATTTTTCGATTTTTTGAAAGTTTAACCTACGAAAAAACTTGTAAAAACATTTTTTGCTTAGAATGACCCAAAAAATACAAAAACATGTTTTGTTTTGCAAAAAATCGCTGTTATGTGATTCCTCAAGTTCTTTGTTTATAACAATCTTATCGACATCCGGTTCAACGGTTACCCAAAAAATTCGTATTCTACGGGTCAAAATACATAAAAAAACTTGGGTAAGTCCATCTGAATTAAGGAGGCCGTTGTACCCCCACTGGCGACAGGACTAGTTCCTTTGTTTTCTAGTGTAGGTTCATAGACGTATAATAAAGGTAGACTCCGCAACTGCTGTAAAAGGTGGGATCAACACGATTGTGTCGCCGAGGTAATTTTGTTTATTGTTTTGATACGAAGTAGGAGAAATCTTTCCGTACGTAAGACAATAAACAAAATTACCTCGGCGAGATAATCATGTTGATCCCACTTTTTACAGCAGTTGCGGAGTCTACCTTTATTATACGTCATTGAACCTACACTCGACAGTATTGAAAACAAAGGAACAGACCTATAAAACAATGAGTGCAGCACTGGCGAAGCGTTCATGTAACCACTGTTACCATTGGTAACAGTTAAAAATCTTGCAATAAAATTTTATGACTAGTATGAAATAATTCCATTTATATTTTTTACCAACAGAAATATTTGTTAATAGTACCTAATTCGATAAATAGCCAACTAGACCGACTAGACGCTCGAAAATATTGGCGAGATATAATCCATTGCACGTTATTATATGCTGTTATTTACCAATACTGGCAGTGTTAACGCAGGAGAAACTTCGCTATCGCTCAGGACTAGCTCGTTTCTGAAAATTTTGAAGGAGCGACGGGTCTATTAGAGACGGCGCGCCAATTGTAACCATTTTGAGGATTGGTAACATTAATGTAATAAGTTTAGTACTTATTACAGATTACAGTGTGCGTGCATTTAAACATGGAAGAGTGTTGCTACGTATTGCGTAATTGATCAACTACGTGAAAAGTCATTCTCCTTGTATATTTTTTTTTATACTATATAATTTTGAAAAAAAATGGTATTGAAAATGGAAGAATTAAAATATAAACAATAGTTTTCAAAATCTGTTCTTTTTCCTACTTGTTCATTTTTTTTTGTTAATTTAATGGTAGAATAATATGTTTAGTTTGTTTATTATTTTTATTATTATACTTGTTACATATACATAATTAAATACATATAATTTGGGAATAGTGATTTGTTTAATTTTATCCCACAGGACTGAAAACAAAAACTTATGTTTGGGAGGTTTTGAAATTTTGAAAAAAAAATGGTATTGAAAATGGAAGAATTAAAATATAAACAATAGTTTTCAAAATCTGTTCTTTTTCCTACTTGTTCATTTTTTTTTGTTAATTTAATGGTAGAATAATATGTTTAGTTTGTTTATTATTTTTATTATTATACTTGTTACATATACATAATTAAATACATATAATTTGGGAATAGTGATTTGTTTAATTTTATCCCACAGGACTGAAAACAAAAACTTATGTTTGGGAGGTTCAAAATAATTTTTACTCACAATTGGTTAGTAATTTATGGATTTCTAACCTTTGAAGTCTCTACAACTTATGGAAGAAAGAAGAAAATCAAAAAACAACAAAATAATGTACAACACGATTCAGAGACAAATAAGGACTGAAATAAGAAAGGCCAAAGAAAAATGGTTAAAATCACAGTGTGAAGAGATAGAGTCGTTAGAGCAAAAATATGATACGTTTAACATGCATAAAAAGGTGAAACAGACAGCTGGTCTTCAGAAATCCAACACAGCTAGCAAATTCCGAGACCAACAGGGGAATATCATCACAGACAGAAATCAAGAAATCAGCATATGGACAAAATACATACAGGAACTCTTTGATGATACTAGATCCGAGCAACCTCCATCCTACATATGTGATGACCACTTACCAATCACATCAGATGAAGTGGAAAGAGCAATATCACAACTAAAAGATGGCAAAGCTCCTGGACCTGGCAATGCATATGCTGAACTCATAAAACTATTTAACACCGACGGTACTCAACGCCTAACCAAAATATTTAACGACATATATTTAAGCGGAGTAATACCAAAAACATGGTTGAAGTCGACGTTTGTTGCTTTACCAAAGAAAACAAAGTCCGTATCCTGCAGTGATTTCCGAACCATTAGCTTAATGAGCCATATTTTAAAACTATTTCTAAAAATTATACATCAAAGGATATATAGACTGTGCGAAGAAAAAATCAGCCGAACACAGTTTGGTTTTCGAAATGCAGTGGGTACAAGAGAGGCTCTATTTAGTATACAAGTGCTATTTCAACGATGTAGAGACGTAAATTGCGATATTTATGCATGTTTCATTGATTACCATAAAGCGTTCGATACAGTAAAGCACGACAAGCTGATGGAGATATTAACCAATATTGGAATTAACACCTGTGATTTAAGGATTATCAGCAATCTGTACTGGAATCAAACATCCTCTATCCGGACAGAGGCAGGAGAATCCGACGATATCAAAATCAAACGTGGGGTCCGTCAGGGATGTATACTATACCCACTGCTGTTTAACATCTACTCTGAGAAAATCTTTCAAGAAGCAGTGGATGATGTTGAGGCCGGAATTCGAATTAACGGAGAATGTATCAATAACATAAGATACGCAGATGACACTGTGGTATTCGCTGACAGTTCTGAAGCCCTGCAGTACTTATAAGTATGTGTCAAGTATATACTTTTATGATGTAATATTCGATAAAGGTATATTCTAAGAATAAACTTATTTGAATATTCCGAGATACTACTTACACGAATGTACTCAGTATATTCGGTACGAGGATATTCCTTAAAGTATATGCAAAGAACATGAAATTTAGAATGTTTTTTATGCTACATGCTACGCTTGTACTACGCATATACTAAAAAGAATGTACTGTATATATAACAGGGCTTTTCGTTGAGTACGAGAATTATAGTATTGTCTTAATGGCTGTATGACACTATGCATTTTCTTGTATCATTTCTAATATCGTTTCTTGTATACATTTTGTATTTTTACTACAAAAACGTTATTACGTAGGTTAAAATTTTTGACGTAAGAGAACTGTCAAAACATTAGAATGTGACTTTTCATTATTGCCGTGTTTATAATAAACATAGCAATAATGAAAAGTCACATTCTAATGTTTTGACAGTTCTCTTACGTCAAAAATTTTGACCTACGTAATAACGTTTTTGTAGTAAAAATACTATATCTGTATCATTTCTTGTACGTACATTTGTGCCCTGTATGACACTATGCAAGTTCTTGTATCGAAAATTGTATGAAATTCGGCACGTGATTGGTCGAAATTTTGTTTGTCACCCTGTGTCACGTTATGGTAGTACTGCATCTACAGACACAGCTGATTTTAAATATTTTATAAAATTTATAAGCTTTTATATAATTAACATTTTAATGTTAACCAGAATTTTACTTTGACTGAGGTTGATTATTTGTGTTTTTATTTTGTTTTGATATTTGTGCTAAAATATTTGCATTAGAATTATCTTCAGTTTGATCCAAATTAGGAACTATTGTATTTTCGTCTATTAAAAAATTATGTACCATGAAACCTAAATTTATAGTTTGAACTTTACTAGGAGCTAAATATATGGTTATTAGTAGAACAGTAGTCCATACCAAACGGTATATTAAGTATCAATAAAAGATTTATAAAATAATACGTACAAAAACACAAATAAATTCATCAATACATTATCCCATTTTCATTTCAGCCGCCATTATGAGTAAGTAATTATGACATTTTAGATGTTTTACCAGCAGGTTTTACGTTTTTGCTCTTTGCGCAGAAATTGGCGCAGTTCTTGTACAATAATCTGTGTCTGACTCAAATTCTTGTATCGTTTCTGATATCGTTTCTTGTATCTGTATATGACACTATGCATTTTTTTGACATATCAGAAACGATATTAGAAATGATACAAGAAAATGTATAGTGTCATACAGCCTTTAGAACCGTGACCATAACCCATAACCTAAACTAAACATACCTTGATTTAGACCAATAATAGGGAGTTTTTGTGCACACAAATACGTAAACGTAACGCATCTTTTTGACATGTACACTTGCGCAATGGTTGAACTCCCGTATCTCGATGCCCGAAGCGCCGAAGTCCGAAGTGAGGTGTGAATTCTCGATGCGTATTACCTAAAGTAGGGAGTTTTTGTTGCTACGTAACGTACGCATCTCCGTATACGTAAAGCAACTAACGTGTCGTAGAGGATGAATGTTAAAATAGGTAGTTTTTGTAACTGCCTTAACGTAACGTAAAGCAAATCGTAAAGTCACTTTTAAATTCCGTTGACATTCAAAAAAATAAAACAATGTTCACACAATATTCAATTAATATACAAATGTAAAAAAAGATAAATGAATAATGAAATTGTATGGTTTTAATTGCTTCTATTTAAATATAAAAATATTATTTTTCCTTAGGTTAAATTTTTTTTATTTTTGTTTATACCTACTTTTTAGTTGTAAATTATTGTATACCTACATCAGAATTCCAGTAGGTATAATGTAAATAGTGTGGTAATATTTATTTGAAAATTTTACTGAAACTAGGTCATTTGTTTATCTAGTTATTAATTGTGGTGATCAATGTATTTCTTAAATTAATACAAGATTTGTTTGTTTTGCTTTATTAATAGACAACTTAAAAACAATAAAATTTTAAATCTATTATGAAGTTCCAATTTCCAATTACAAACAGAATAATTTTACTCAAATAGAAAACCAATAACCAATATAATCTTAAAATGTTTATAAACGGATAGTACGCTGATGAAATGTTCATTTGGTAGGTAATCGGGCAAGATCCTCGTATGCATTCGGTGACTTTCGGCTCGATAGGGATGCGTATGAACCTAACGTACCAGCCCGTAACCTTAGATAATAGGGAGTTTTTGTGCACACAAATACGTAAACGTAACGCATCTTTTTGACATATACGCTTGCGCAATAATGGTTGAACTCCCGTATCGCGATACGTATTACCTAAGGTTACGGGTTGGTACGTTAGGTTCATACGCATCCCTATCGAGCCGAAAGTCACCGAATGCACACGAGGATCTTGCCCGATTACCTACCAAATGAACATTTCATCAGCGTACTACTCGTTTCTAAACATTTTAAGGTTATATTGGTTATTGGTTTAGTCTATTTGAGTAAAATTATTCTGTGTTTGTAATTGGAAATTGGAACTTCATAATAGATTTAAAATTTTATTGTTTTTAAGTTGTCTATTAATAAAGCCAAACAAACAAATCTTGTATTAATTTAAGAAATACAGTGATCACCATAATTAATAACTAGATAAACAAATGACCTAGTTTCAGTAAAATTTTCAAATAAATATTACCACACTATTTACATTATACCTAATGGAATTCTGATGTAGGTATACAATAATTTACAACTAAAAAGTATAGGTATAAACAAAAATAAAAAAAATTTAACCTAAGGAAAAATAATATTTTTATATTTAAATAGAAGCAATTAAAACCATACAATTTCATCATTCATTTATCTTTTTTTACATTTGTATATTAATTGTATATTGTGTGAACATTGTTTTATTTTTTTTAATGTCAACGGAATTTAAAAATGACTTTACGATTTGCTTTACGTTACGTTAAGGCAGTTACAAAAACTACCTATTTTAACATTCATCCTCTACGACACGTTAGTTGCTTTACGTATACGGAGATGCGTACGTTACGTAGCAACAAAAACTCCCTAATACGTATCGCGATACGGGAGTTCAACCATTAATGCGCAAGCGTATATGTCAAAAAGATGCGTTACGTTTACGTATTTGTGTGCACAAAAACTCCCTAGTAACGTTCTGATACGTACGTGAGAACGCATCCCTATCGAGACGAAAGTCACCGAATTCACACGAGGATCTTGCCCGATTACCTACCAAATGAACATTTCATCAGCGTACGACCCGTTTATAAACATTTTAAGGTTATATTGGTTATTGGTCTATTTGAGTAAAATTATTCTGTGTTTTTAAGTTGTCTATTAATAAAGCAAAACAAACAGATCTTGTTTTAATTTAAGAAATACAGTGATCACCACAATTAATAACTAGACAAACAAATGACCTAGTTTCAGTAAAATTTTCAAATAAATATTACCAAACTATTTACATTATACTGGAATTCTGTTGTAGGTACAATAATTTACAACTAAAAAGTAGGTATAAACAAAAATAAAAAAATTTAACCTAAGGAAAAATAATATATTTATATCTAAATACAAACAATTAAAACCATACAATTTCATCATTCATTTATCTTTTTTTACATTTGTATATTAATTGTATATTGTGTGAACATTGTTTTATTTTTTTAATGCCAACGGAACTTAAAAATGACTTTACGATTTGCTTTACGTTACGTTAAGGGAGTTACAAAAACTAGGGAGTTTTTGTTGCTACGTAACGTACGCATCTCCGTATACGTAAAGCAACTAACGTGTCGTAGAGGATGAATGTTAAAATAGGTAGTTTTTGTAACTGCCTTAACGTAACGTAAAGCAAATCGTAAAGTCATTTTTAAATTCCGTTGACATTTAAAAAAATAAAACAATGTTCACACAATAGGGCTTTTCATTCACAGTCATTTGTTTCGAGCTTCTGTCATATGTCGTATAATCCGTGTATATTAATATTATACACAGATTATACAAAATATGACAGAAGCTCGAAACAAATGACAATCGATGAAAAGCCCTATATACAATTAATATACAAATGTAAAAAAAGATAAATGAATGATGAAATTGTATGGTTTTAATTGCTTCTATTTAAATATAAAAATATTATTTTTCCTTAGGTTAAAATTTTTTTATTTTTGTTTATACCTACTTTTTAGTTGTAAATTATTGTATACCTACATCAGAATTCCAGTAGGTATAATGTAAATAGTGTGGTAATATTTATTTGAAAATTTTACTGAAACTAGGTCATTTGTTTATCTAGTTATTAATTGTGGTGATCACTGTATTTCTTAAATTAATACAAGATTTGTTTGTTTTGCTTCATTAATAGACCACTTAAAAACAATAAAATTTTAAATCTATTATGAAGTTCCAATTTCCAATTACAAACACAGAATAATTTTACTCAAATAGACTAAACCAATAACCAATATAACCTTAAAATGTTTATAAACGGGTAGTCATAGATATATAATACTCTAGATTGCGCCTTACGATCTTAAAATGGGTGACGGTTGCGACAGAGATAAATGAGCCTATTTGGTCGGTAGTCTCTTTCTAATTCAAGGGGAGTATCGACGACGTCACTATCCTACTCTGTCGTCGAGTGTTTTAGATGGTTTGAGAGTTCGAGCGGATGGCGACGAGAACTGGTCGTTTGTCTTCGGACGTGGATAATCCTGGGTCGAATCCCATACCAATCGTTACTTTTTTTATTTAATCAATATTGCGTTTATTAGATATTATTACATCTCTAAAGTAAATCTATGCAAAGAAATATATAAAAAATAAGAAAAACTGTGTAGGTACCTATAGATTTTTAAAAATATAAAAGCCAATGTTATTTTTTTAATAAGTTAATTGTAGAATAGTATAAAGTAATTGTTAAAAATATTCGTAAAAAATTACCAATAATTAATATCAACATACTGTACCATCGATTTATTAATTGAATCGGTCATTTCAAAAACAACATGAGTCACATATTCCTAATTTTACAGAAGAGCAAAGAAAACTAACTATATAGTCGAAAGATGGATGAAATGGATGACATCAGAATTCAGAGTTATATTGTAGTTTTGTTCCTAATGTTTTTACTGGACTGGTGTCGTTTTTGCACACAACGTTTATCTTAAAGGAGTCTATTCCTCTCAAAAAGTTAGTTTCTGAAAATTGTGGACTTTGCTGTTTTTGAAATGACCGATTCAATTATAAGTAATTAGACATTATTTTTATTTATGAAACTATTGTTACAATTTTTAAAAAAAGTAGAAGCAAAACAAACATTCACATCATTCGAATAAGGACGAATTTATAACGAATGACTTTTATTTTACTATGCAGTTCACAAATTATGTATTCCAATATTAACTTACTATACATACATTTATTATCTGCTAGATTTACTTAGGTCCATTTTTCAGATGTAAAAATATCTAATAAACGCAATATTGATTAAATAAAAATAAAAAAAGTAAAGTTGGTATGGGATTCGAACCACGATTATCCACGTCCGAAGACCAAAGACCATTTCCCGTCACCATCCGCTATAACTGTCAACACATATTACTCGATAAAGTGGGATATTCACGTCGTCGATATTCCCCTTAAATTAAAAAGAGACTACCGACCAAATAGGCTCATTTATCTCTGTCGCAACCGTCACCCATTTTAAGATCGCAGGGCGCAATCTAGAGTATTATATATCTATGCGGGTAGTACGCTGATGAAATGTTCATTTGGTAGGTAATCGGGCAAGATTCTCGTGTGCATTCGGTGACTTTCGGCTCGATAGGGATGCGTATGAACCTAAAGGCCGCGTCCCACGATCAAATAATTTGATCAAACTGGTTTGAGCAAACTGAAAGTGACAGTTAGTGACGTCACATCCTGAGTGTTCATTGTGGATAATAATGAAAAATTTTAATTTTAAATAAAGTACAAACAAGTTAGACAACTCAATACAAAAAATTTGATCAAACTAGACTGATAGTGAGAGCACAGATTTTTAGAATTTCAAAAAAACTGCAATTGTGACGTCACTTTGACGTACTTCCTCAAGTACGTCAAGTTTGCTCAAACCGTTTGATCAAATTATTTGATGGTGAGACGCGGCCTTAACGTACCAGCCCGTAACCTTAGGTAATACGTATCGCGATACGGGAGTTCAACCATTAATGCGCAAGAGTATATCCACTGCCTTTTGGCAACACTCAACGACTGCGTTCACCAGATGCAAATACATTCACAAATGTTTGCGTTTTGATTCTAAACTTGTTGACAGCGAACTGAACGGTTGGTTGTTTAGGTTAAAATTTGACATTTTGCTTGCTTGGTTTGAACGTAACCTAAAATAAATTTTCTCAATAAATACGTTTTTGAATTTATTTTTTTTTTATTAAAGGAAAAAAGAAAATTTATTTAATAGATAATAACGTAGCAGAATGTCTTCAGTAGCCTTTATTTTATATATAAAACCCTTATCAATATATTTTAAAATATATACAATTTAAATTCCCGCCATATTTCAACACGTTTGCAAAGTTCAACTTAAATATCTTATGTTTGCAAAAATGGCGACCGCTTTCCAAACATGTTTGACGTTAGCAAGCAGAGATATGTAAAGAAAATAGATCAGGCTAGTCATATGCCACTCAATGCATCGGGGTGTAACGCCCATATCAAGTACGGTGGTCTAGCTATCTTTGTCTGTCGTGCGAGTGTGAGCGTATCTACCAAGAGGTGGGAATAACGGAAGCTAGGGAGAGAAAGCTAAGCGCCGGTAGAGAGAGATAGATAGACCACCGACCCGAACTGTTCCGCGTTACGCTATTTTTCGAACTGGCCTAATCATTCCATGTTAGCAAGTCGTTCAGAACCATAAAGCGCAAACTGATTGCCAACGTTTGCATCTGGTGAACGCGCCCACTGTCATTTGTTTCGGGCTTCTGTCATATGTTGTATTATCTGTTCTGTGTATAATATTAATATACACGGATTATACAACATTTGACAGAAGCCAGAAGCTCGAAACAAATGACTGTGAATGAAAGCCCTACGGATTATGGATTATGGATGAAATAATTGATTAATAATAATTATGATTATGATGGGATTTGTTTTGTGTTTGGATTGTTGAAAGTTGAAATAATATATAGTTGCAGTTGAACTGAAAATTGAAGTTTATTGAATTGAATAATACAGCTGTCCTAGTATTATATGTGGCCTAGGCGTCGTAGGCTCTAATGTGAACAGTTTGTGTTTGTAAACTCAAAAGGTTTCCTTTTAAAATTTTACAGATTTCGTATTTTAAGTTTACAAATGGAAGTTAAAGAAGAGTTCAATGAAGAGAAGTGTAAATTTGAAATAGGTAGTAATGTAAATGATGTCCTTTTGGATAGCATTAAATGTGAAATTAAGGATGAATCTCATGGTACATTTGATTCTGTAGACTTTAAGAAAATATCCATAAAGAATGAAATGGAAGAAGATGCTGAAAAACAAAGAAATGAAAGAGGTAAGTACATACTAAAAATTACTAATATATATAATTAAAGCTAATTTACAGGTGGTTATATTTGCTAGTTGTGCCAAATTTAGGCAACTTGCAGTTGGAAATGTGTTGTTGCCAGAGTTTCAATATTTCAATAAACTAAGGCATAAAATTCCAAGTCTCTCCTTCAGACCTAACCCCCTGGAATGAATGTAATTGCTCATCGTGATATAGTAGGGTCAATCGGGGCTAATGTGAAACACACAAAACATTGGGGCTAATCTGAAACATGTAACATGTAAATAAGTTTAAAGTTTTAGTAGATGAAGATGTGGAGTGTATGTCATTTTGTAGCTAGTACATTAATTAATTAAACCCCATATCAAACATAGTCAAAATCCACCTAACTGTGTATAGAAAAATATAAAAATCATGACTTGCAATTTTAAGGAAAAAAACTTTTAATCGGAATGCCAAAACTTTTTCTCAGGCATTAAAAAATACATTTAAAAACACAATCATTTAATTACAATGCATTCTATTAGAGTGAATGAGCATTTTTAGCTATAAATGTTTGTCCTAACTCTGACCAAACCTAAAATATTATCCACCAAAGTCGAGGGGCTAATATGAAACGGTGTTTGGGGCTAATGTGAAACACTCTCCAGTATTATTTCAAAACACACTCTAAGCAAAAATATTCTACATTATAAAATTTATATCCGCCTACCGCATTTAAAAACAAAATAGTTATGTCTTTTTGTTTTTCTTTTTGTTTTATTCATGCAGCTTCTTCCTTTTTTACTCTGTGTCAAAGGTAGGCATTTTTTCAGCTGGAAGTTTTCAGTCAGCTGTATGACGGAATTTGTATATAAGGAAGGTGACATCTTCAATATAGATTTCATGGAAATAGTTGCGGTTCTACCTTATCCAGTAACCACTTTTAAGTCCAGAAAAATTACATATGTATTCCCTGGAAGTGTCAATGTGTATGAACAATGACTGAAGTTAGCAAAGGCTTAGCCTATACACAAATTTGTTCATATTTCAGCTATTCATTTTTCCAGTTCTGTATTGTAGCTTATGTTGCTTATTTTAAATAATAAAAACCTTCCAAATGTAAACTGTTATTGTTATTACTAATTTCCATGGAGATGAATCCTACCTAAATCCATATTTAACTATCTTATTGTTGTTGTTTTAATGTATCAGTTAATTGGCCAATATAGTTGCAAAGTGATAAGATGCAAAAAAATGTAGGTATAAAAATTAAGTTATAAGGTAGTAGGTTAGTAGGTACTGAAAGTTTACATACACAGCTAAATGCTGATATGTTTTTTGATTAATTTAATGGTTGTAATAAGGCAATTAAGTATATGTTTCACAATAGCCCCATTGCTGTTTCATAATAGCCCCTTTTCATGGGGCTAAAGTGAAACGCAGTTTTATTTTTTTTGTGCTTTTATTTTATGACAAAAAACATTTTTGAAACCACCAACTTGTAAAGGACACAAAGATACATACTAATGAATTTTTGTTTGTGTCTTGGGGCAAATAGATCATAAGTTATATTGCAAAGTTTACATTTTTGTTTCATATTAGCCCTGATTGACCCTACATGGTCTCCAAAGGTTTCTGTCTCTGGTTATTTTTAACTCATGCATAGATCTTTTGCATGTTCCTGTAACTTGGTCGATCCATCTTGTTGACAATCTTCAGCTTTCTAAGTTTCCTTGGATAATAGGTCTTTCCATGTTTTCTTTGTCTGCTCTTATAACATTGTAAGGTTCTAACCATGTGGGCTATACCATTTTGAAATTGATAATTGACTTGAAGAGTTCAACCTTAGCTAAAGTGTCTCCTCTTCACCACAACAAAGACAATCATGGAGATCCCTACCTCGGCCAAAAAAAATCTTGCTTCCATATTACATGTCTTCCCTCTATGGTTGCTGGATGAAAAGTTGATGGATGAAGTTGAGACCAGCAGCGGGATTACAAACACTTGATACGAACTGTGTCTCATGTTCTTCTAAAGGGAGTGATTATGATAACTCTTTCACTGCATTTTCGATACAAGTCAACTTAAAGGAACTGCACAATATCGACAACATTATCGAGTTGCCAAATCCGAACTATCTATCTCTCTCTGATAGATCTCTGGGTAAATGTTTACATTAGTAAGGATCCCTAAAAATGCGTATTTTTTGAGACAGCCTAAAAATTGGAAAAAAGGCAAAATTTTCGTGTTTTTTATTACGGAACATACAAAAAGTATAGAAATGTTTAAAACCATTGAAAAAAAAATTATAAAATTTAGAAAATTGAAAATTAACCAGACTAAAATGCTATCAAAGTATGAAATAGCTTTAGTTATTATAACATACATAAACAAATTATAAATACCATTACCATTCATGATTTTCACATTAAATTATACAAAAATAAACAATATTGTAAAATGGCCAAAAATTATGTTTGGAAAAAGATGTCCAGCGCGTATGCGCACAATATACCATATTTTGATCATGTTTAATGTTGCCAAATGTACATTTGTGTTTTTCAGAGTAAATATTAAACTTCAATTTTAATCAAAGTTACAGTAGGAAAAATGAAAGAATACCCATGCATCATCGATGATATGCATACGAATCAAATCAAAAATGTCTAGTCAAAACAACGTCTAAACTAAGTTAATACTATAAAAAATCGGATGTGACTACTACCCCGCCGTACAATTTTTCGCTACGTAAATGTGTCAATGATGTTATTCTTTTTCTGATAATACCTATATATATTTATTGGTAATAAATGTTACTTTTACTACCGTAATTAATTATTTGATATACAGGGTGTTTCATTAATAATTGTCCATATAGTCACTGGAGAAACCTTAGCAGAAAATACGAAGATTTAACCTAAAACGCTTATACGCTAAAACGCTAAAACGCACATAAAATGTGGTTCCTTACTGAGTTACAGGGTGTTTCGTCTAAAAATTTAAAAACTATTTTTGCTCAGCATTTTAAAACTATTTGACGTATCCTTTTCATACTTGGCAGAAAGGGCAACTACTATATACCCCTACTAAATTATGATAAACAAACGTTTATAGCTGCTACCAGAGGCGTACGACAGGGGGTAGTGAACGGTTGACATTTCTCAAAATCTACGCCACTGGAGGAATTACTACTTTAGTGCAATTTTTAGATTCTCCAATACTTTCTACATACATAATATACTCTTCATTGGTAATGATAAAGTGATTAGTTTTCGAGATATTTGAAGTTAAATATGAAACGGCACAGTTATTTTGATTAATTTGCGATATGATTCATATGATTAAAATTTAAAAATTATTTGTACCCAGTACTTTAAAACTATTTGGCGTATCCTTATCATAGTTGAAAGAAAGTGTAGGTACTGTACACCCTACTAAATTAAGATAAATAAACATTTCTAGCTACTACCAGAGGCGTACGACAGGGAATAGTGGCTGGTTGACACTTCCCAAATTCTACACCACTGACGAAATTGCTATTTTAGTGTAATTTTTTGATTTTCAAATACTTTTTATGTAAATAATATACTCTAATTCGTAACGATAAAATTATTAGTTTTCGAGATATTTGAAATTAAAAATGAAGCGACACAATACATTAATCAAAATAACCGTGTCGTTTCATTTTTTACTTCAAATATCTCGAAAATTAATGACTTTATCGTTACAAATGAAGGGTATATTATTTTTATAGAAAGTATTGGAGAATCCAAAAATTGAACTAAAATAGCAATTCCGCCAGTGGCGTAGAATTTGGAAAGGGTCAACCATTCACTTTCCCCCGTAGTACGCCTCTGGTAATAGCCAGAAACGTTTGTTTAACATAATTTAGTAGTTTGTACAGTACCTATACTTCCTGCCAAGTACAAAAAGGATACGTTGAATAGTTTTAAAATTGTGAGCAAAAATAGTTTTTAAATTATTAGATAAAACACCCTGTAACTCAGTAAGGAACGACATTTTATTTAAGTGTTTTAGGTTAAATCTTCATATTTTGTGCTAAGGTTTCTCCAGTTACTATATGGACAATTATTAATGAAACACCCTGTATATTAATAATACAAAAATAATGAGTAAATATAGTTTTATGAATTTCTCCATGTTAAAGTTGCCGGACGTAAATAGTAACAGGAATTTAAAAATTGTCGTTTATGTCGGCTGCATTAAGTGATTTAAATGAAAGTAAACTTAATGAATCCAGATCATTTTGGTATCCAGATCATCTGCAAATAAATGTACATTCGTAAAAATATACAGGGTGTCCCGAAAAGATTGGTCATAAATTATACCACACATTCTGGGGTCAAAAATAGTTCGATTGAACCTAACTTACCTTAGTACAAATGTGCTCATAAAAAAAGTTACAGACAGCCCTTTGAAGTTACAAAATGAAAATCGATTTTTTTCAATATATCGAAAACTATTAGAGATATTTTATTGAAAATGGACATGTACCCTTTTTATGGCAGGAACATCTTAAAACAAAATTATAGTGAAATTTGTCCACCCCATAAAAATTTTATGGGGGTTTTGTTCCCTTAAACCCCCCTAAACTTTTGTGTACGTTCCAATTAATTCATTTTTGTGGTACCATTAGTTAAACACAACGTTTTTAAAACTTTTTTGCCTCTTAGTATTTTTTCGATAAGCCAGTTTTTATCGAGATACGCCTTCTCTTTTAATATATTTACATAAAAATTTTATGGGGGTTTTGCTCCTTTAAACCCCCCAAATGTTTGTGTTCGTTCCAATTAAACTATTATTGCGGTACCATTAGTTAAACACAGTGTTTTTAAAACTTTTTTGTCTCTTAGTCTTTTTTTGAAAAGTCACCTTTTATCGAGATGTGGTTTCTTTTTCAAAACATACCTAAAAATATACATAAATTATAAATAAATTTTCAGATTATTAACAGGTTTCTATAATCGTACTTAACCATATACAAATATGTGGTGGATTCTACAAATATTCAAAATATCTCGATAAACACTGGCTTACCGAAAAAGTACTAAGAGGCAAAAAAGTTTTAAAAACCGTGTGTTTAACTAACGGTGCCACAATAATAATTTAATTGGAACGTACACAAAAGTTTGGGGGGGTTTAAAGGAACAAAACCTCCATAAAATTTTTATGGGGTGCACAAATTTCACTTTAATTTTTTTTTAAGATGTTGCTGCCCTAAGAATACCACATGTCCATTTTCAATAAAAAATCTCTAAGAGTTTTCGATATATGAAAATAAAACGATTTTCATTTTGTAAATTCAAAGGGCTGTAACTTTTTTCATGTGCACATTTGTACTAAGGTAAGTTAGGTTTAATCAACCTATTTTTGACCCCAGAATCTGTGGTATAATTTATGACCAATCTTTTCGGGACACCCTGTACTAATCTGTAATTTTATACACTATGATTGAGAACTTTTAAAAGAACTGAGTTTATTCAAGTAAATACGACTGATTATTTAAATTTATAAACTCTACCGAACCTAACCCAGTTTCACTGTCAAAGTGGCAGAAATTGAATCTGTCAGATTATAGTTGACCAGCACGATTACTCGAATAGTAGTTTATACAATCATTATCTCTACTGTTTGTGTGTGTGTGCTTGTTTTTGGCTTGTATGCAAGTCCATTTGCCACAGATTTTTTTTATGTCATAATTATCAAGATAATTATGTATGATAATAAAATAAATTCATATTATAAACATTTATAAATATATATTATTAGTTTTGAGAAAACTAACTAGCAGATTTAATATGTTCATATCAGTGGTACAGACAACATTATGGATATGGTAAGGTGGTAAATAATTCTTTTGAATAAGTGATTGTATTAGAATTTTTGTATTTAAGTTATAATTATTGCAATTAAAAAATATATGATTTAAGTCTCCAAAAGACCCACAGCTACATAATGCATTTTTGTGTTATACCTAATTTGGATAAGTGAGCAGGAAATTTGCCATGGTTTGTTTTAATACGAAATAAGCAGGCGGAAAATAATTTAGAGTGTTTGTGCATTAATTTAAAATAAGAAGAACCTGGCAATTTTGGATGAATACTAAAGAATGGGTTGGATGATGAATACTAAAGAATGGGTTGAATGATGAATTTGCTAGATTAATATATTGATTTTCCCATTGCGACTGGATGTTAAATTGTATAATATTTTTGTTATCTCTTTCAGTAATTATATTACAGAATGGGTGGATGTAAATTCCTCACCAACCAGTAAAACCATATAATCCTACAGGTATTTTCCTCACCAAATTTAAAGGTTCATATTAATCCGGCAGGTATTTTCCTCACCAACTCACTCAGGTAATAAAATAAAAAGATAGATGTATGTTAAGAATATTTATTATGAAAGAATCCGAAATCCGAATATAAAGTCGTTAATTTCCTTACATTATAATTTCTGGGAAAACCAACTTGAGTTTAAGAAGTTTAAATTTTTTTCACTTTCACTTTGTAATACCTAACTACTTGCAATCAAAACAATGTGGAATGCTCTAATAGGTCTGGATCCCGCGTATGAAAAAAAGTTGATTAATAGTAAGCTGAAAATTTGTTAATAGCTTAAGGGTGTCTAGTCGGTAAACTTGATATATGGGAACACTGGAACAGGGGCAGTTTTAATTGTGGAACAGGTTAAAAATTTTTAACGGTCAAACCACGAAAACGGCACATTTATTTTGTCCGACAGAACAGACTTAAACTCTCCTAACAGGGAATAAACTCTCATGCAAAAATAAGACTGCTATTTATCATCTGTCATAATTCCTGTCATTTGACATATTCTACATGTTCCACTCATTAAAACGCCCATTTGGTGATAAATCGCAGTCTGATTTTTGCATGAGAGTTTAATCTCTGTTCGGAGAGTTTAAGTCTGTTCTGTCGGACAAAATACATGTGCCGTTTTCGTGGTCTGACCGTTCCAAATTTTTAACCTGTTCCACAATTAAAACTTCCCCTGTTCCAGTGTTCCCATATATCAAAGTTTGTCCGACTAGACACCCTTAAGCTATTAACAAATTTTCAGCTTGCTATTAATCAATTTTGTTTCATACGCGGGATCCAGACCTATAAAAGTTTTACTGAACGTGGAAAACCTAAATTTAGTAGAATCTCAGAAAAGACTTAAACTTACAGGACCTCGATTTTTGACCCTTCGCTTCGTTATGGAACGTAAGCGAAGGGTCAAAAATCGAGGTCCTGACTTCTTACAAAAATCTTTTTAAATTTTCACCAATAGCCATTCACAATTTCAGAAGAACAGTGTTCTCAAATTCCAAAATAGTACGCTTTGCTTTCGATATTTCGAAACTACAACCCGAAAACGTAGGTCTACAATAATAACACATGTTTACAAAAAAAAATTTGACTATTTGACGAAACCATATGACTAGGAAGTTTTTGCGGTCGCTGATCACGAATCCGGAGTCCACTGACCTCTATCACGTCAGGTAAAGGTCATTTCAAGGTCAAATCAAGATAAATCGACAAAATCACTCTGAAAAAGTATATTAGGAGGTTTTTGTAACAAACAAAATATGTAACAAACTCTAACACTGAAGTAAAACACTTCTACGTAATAGGTATATTACTTAGAAGTGTTTTACTTCTGTGTTTTTTTACATATATAATTACACATATAATTTTACACATTTCAATGTTTATAGCTAAAAGAACTCGTGCAATACCACATCAGAGAAACAATATTTTAATTTTATTTCTGTATTAAAATTCCCAACGGTGCATGATAGTTTTATACTAGGTTTGTTCCAACTAGCGGTCAAACCAGTTAGAAACTATCAGAGAATAGTTGACCAGCGCGAGTAGAGGAGATAGCACTGATGACTGTAGTATGTTCTTGCACTGACCAACTGTTTGCTGACGATTTCTGACTAGTTTGACTGTTGGTTGGAACAGACCTTCTGATTCATAGTTTTACCAGTATATTTATCAGTCAACGGTTTTACACTTTCTGAATAATTTTTTGTACAGAAAATACCGTTTTGCCAGTCAAGACCCGAAAGTGAACGTTAGGGACCGGCAATAGTTATTTTCCTAACAAGTGCGGAAAGTCATACTTTTCCGCACGCGATTGCAGTTTGCCGAACGACGCGAAGCGGAGATTTTACCATTTTGCATCGCAAATTTCATTTGTAGAAATTTGCGATATATTTTTGGAAATTTTTATTGTTTTAAGTTATTTTTAGGGTACCTATAACTACAATGATATTATTATGCATACAATTATGTTGCCTCTCAGATTTAAAATGCGTTTATCTCGAAAACCGTTGAGTTCAGCGAGATAAATCTAGCATATCTTTTGTAAGTAAAAATTTTAAGAGAATAAAAGTTTTGATTCAAAAAGTATATAGAGTGAGTAATAAAAAAATGAACCTATCAAATGAGCGGTGAAAGGCATAATATGTGGCGCCCTCTGAATAATACCTCATTTTTCGTGGCAAATTTAGATCTCTTGTCACAAAAACCCCCGCTTACCAAATTTCGTATTATTATCCCATGCCTGTTAGTTTCGGAAATATTCAAGAATAAATAAAATAAAAGTTTAACTTTGACACCTTGTATTTCGGTTATTATCAACTTTCGTACTAAGGTAAGTTAGCTTAAATCGACCTATTTTAACCTCAGAAATCTAAGGTTAAGCTACGGTCCTTTCCTTACCAAACACCCTGTATAAGTTTCAACTAAATAATCAACATATCTATCTAAAATTTCATTTTCTGGTTTGCATGACATTAGGGAGTTTTTGTGCACACAAATACGTAAACGTAACGCATCTTTTTGACATGTACGCTTGCGCATTAATGGTTGAACTCCCGTATCTCGATACGTGTTACCTAAAGTAGGGAGTTTTTGTGCACACAAATACGTAAACGTAACGCATCTTTTTGACATATACGCTTGCGCATTAATGGTTGAACTCCCGTATCGCGATACGTATTACCTAAGGTTACGGGCTGGTACGTTAGGTTCATACGCATCCCTATCGAGCCGAAAGTCACCGAATGCACACGAGGATCTTGCCCGATTACCTACCAAATGAACATTTCATCAGCGTGCTACCTGTTTATAAACATTTTAAGGTTATATTGGTTTAGTCTATTTGAGTAAAATTATTCTGTGTTTGTAATTGGAAATTGGAGCTTCATAATAGATTTAAAATTTTATTTTTTTTAAGTTGTCTATTAATAAAGCAAAACAAACAAATCTTGTATTAATTTAAGAAATACAGTGATCACCACAATTAATAACTAGATAAACAAATGACCTAGTTTCAGTAAAATTTTCAAATAAATATTACCACACTATTTACATTATACCTACTGGAATTCTGATGTAGGTATACAATAATTTACAACTAAAAAGTAGGTATAAACAAAAATACAACAATTTTAACCTAAGGAAAAATAATATTTTTATATTTAAATAGAAGCAATTAAAGCCATACAATTTCATCATTCATTTATCTTTTTTTACATTTGTATATTAATTGGACCGCGTTATGTAATAACGGATTAACCGCCAAAAGTCCAAAATCGAGATATTAGTGCCATCTTGCAGCTAGGGTGCAAATTTATGTATAAAAATATGTTTTTTGTAAATAAATTAAAAAAAAAGCTGTTTTTAAATGCCTGTATTAAGCGACATTTCTTATTTTATTAAAAAAAATCTCACATTAGGATTTGTAATATCGAACTAAATGCCAATAATGGTACATAATCCATTGTAATAAACAAAAATCCGCATATTTGTAAGTGTAATAACGAATCAAGCGCCACGAATAGTCGGTTAATTCTTTATTACAAAACACAACATATTTACCAACGTTTAAGATATCGAATTAAAAGACAAACTTTGTCAGGTAACATCAGATTAAGCGACAAATATGTCTCTTAATCCGGTATTCGGATCTTAACTCATGCATATCTTAAAAAATCATTAACGAATTAAGCGACATTTGATCGAATAACTTTTAAAATATAAATTATTTTTAAAAAATTTTAAACACATGTAAAAGTCTATTTACATTTGCATTAATATATTAAATATGAAACATGTCAGTACTATATTTTAGAAATAGTACCAAAAACAAATTTAAAATCTTTAAACCGATTTATCTCAAAACTACATTTTGGCCCTTAATCCGCTATTACATAACGCGGTCCAATTGTATATTGTGTGAACATTGTTTTATTTTTTTAAATGTCAACGGAATTTAAAAATGGCTTTACGATTTGCTTTACGTTACGTTAAGGCAGTTACAAAAACTACCTATTTTAACATTCATCCTCTACGACACGTTAGTTGCTTTACGTATACGGAGATGCGTACGTTACGTAGCAACAAAAACTCCCTAGTAACGCTCTGATACGTACGTGAGCTACGCATCCCTATCGAGACGAAAGTCACCGAATGCACACGAGGATCTTGCCCGATTGCCTACCAAATGAACATTTCATCAGCGTACTACCCGTTTATAAACATTTTAAGGTTATATTGGTTATTGGTTTAGTGTTAGTATTCTTTGGTTTAGTCTATTTGAGTAAAATTATTCTGTGTTTGTAATTGGAAATTGGAACTTCATAATAGATTTAAAATTTTATTGTTTTTAAGTTGTCTATTAATAAAGCAAAACAAACAAATCTTGTATTAATTTAAGAAATACAGTGATCACCACAATTTATAACTAGATAAACAAATGACCTAGTTTCAGTAAAATTGTCAAATAAATATTACCAAACTATTTACGTTATACTGGAATTCTGATGTAGGTACAATAATTTACAACTAAAAAGTAGGTAGGTATAAACAAAAATAAAAAATTTTAACCTAAGGAAAAATAATATTTTTATATTTAAATAGAAGCAATTAAAACCATACAATTTCATCATTCATTTATCTTTTTTTACATTTGTATATTAATTGTATATTGTGTGAACATTGTTTTATTTTTTTAATGTCAACGGAATTTAAAAATGACTTATCGTATTTGCTTTACGTTACGGTAAGGCAGTTACAAAAACTACCTATTTTAACATTCATCCTCTACGACACGTTAGTTGCTTTACGTATACGGAGATGCGTACGTTACGTAGCAACAAAAACTCCCTAATAAATCAAACACAAGACAATCTGATACGTCTTCTGGTTTTATATATGTAAGGCCAAAAGTATGTTTGAGCCACTTGCCTACTTCACAATCATTCGTATATTCTGATTCTGATGTTAAATCAAGAGACAGAATTTTTCTATACCACATACTAGAAGCTTGCAGTAGGTGAAATCTACAACCATGTATTTCAGTGTTCGGACATATTTGAATGATTTCATTATCTATAGCTTTTTCAAAATCTATAAAAATTTTACTAGGATTAAACTTAATTTTGAGAGCTTTAAGAATTTCTGATTTAACAAATAAAAAAGATTTTTGTAAGTTTATGTTTTTTTTTGTTTGGCAGTAAACAGTATAATAAAGAAATACAATGCCCATTAATTAGCCCGTGAATAGTGAATGATTACAAATAATATCTGGTACAGTAAGAAAATGTGCCATCTATATAATATATAAAATTCAATGTGGCTGAAAGTCTTATATTTGTTTCACTATTATCTTACCTTTGACACAGTTTATAGAGGGAACATTTTTCCCCTTATTGAACCTTATCAATATTGGAAGGAAGTCGACCAGGCATAATTTTTTGTCGATAATTATATATTTTTTCTTATGTAACTTATAACGTATATTTAACGTATATATTTAACGTATATTTATTATTAACGTATATTTTTTCTTATATCAATCGTAGAATTGTTTCAGGCAAATTAGCTGCAAGCTCTTGGCGTATAATTTTTGCTGGTTTTTCAGTAATATTCTCTTCGGCTTAACGTTTACAAGAGTTAGAAACAATTTTCCGATCTATCTACTGACGATCTGGTACATGATTATGTTGTAGGCTACTTCTAGAAATTGTAAAATTTGCACCAATAGTAAACAATTTCACACTACAAATTGTTTTATTACACCTCCAGTACACTTCTTCACTTTTTAAAACTTTCACTTTATAAAACTTTCACTTAATAAAAAATAAAATTTTCAAATACATAGCAGTACATGCAAAATTACAATTGTGACTAAAAATAAAATACCATAATTATTAATTCATTAATTATTATAGGTACCTACTGTAATCTTAAGGTAGGTAGATAAATAATTCCCTTGAATGCCTTTTTGTAAATATACCTGAAATAATCACTTCGATTTTGGTGAGGAAAATACCTGTGGAATTATGCCATACCCTTCCAAACGCAGGTAAAAGATTATTTTGGTGAGGAAATTACACCCGCCGTACAAAATTCTCCCTCTGTAATTGCAAGTTTAGCCAATTGATCAGCTTTTTCATTACCCATTATCCCTATATGTCCTTTTACCCAAACAAAAGTTACATCAATATTTTGAAGGTATCTTTTAATGTCGCATAATATTGGACATTTTAGCGTCTCGAATTTGGTACTTTGAATAGACATCAATGAAGATTGAGAATCTGACATAATAACTGTTTTTTCAATATTTTTTGATATTAACCAACTTATGGCTTTTTGAATAGCAAATAATTCTGCAGTGTATATACTGCTATGTTTTGGGAGCTGATACAATAATGATTGGTTGGCGGTTTGAATAAAAACGGCACAACCGACGCCATCTATCGTCCTAGATCCATCAGTGTAAAGAGCAGTTATGTCGTTGTCTACAAAATCTTCTAGTACGGAATTTAGTATTGCTTTGTTGATTTGTTTGGACTCTGTATACTTCGGTATTATGACTCTGTTTTTTAATTAATTGCATATAATTTATGTTAAACATTGGTAGTTTTTTATAATTGCCGTAAGTAACGGAAAGGTGTTTGGTATCAATAACAGCTTCTGCTAGTGGTGGACTGTTTTTAATTTTCCAATATTTATTGGTTAGGTCTTCAATTGCTAATTTGTTTAACTTGTCTATCATTGTAGACTCCCGAGTTTTTAGTTTAATAATATATTTTTGGGCAAGCAGTTGTCTACGGAACCGTAATGGTTGTTCATTACGTTCAGCTAATATAGCATTCACAGGTGTTGATTTCATTGTCCCCATACAAGTCCTAAGACATTTGTACTGGAGTCTATCAATATATATTAGATTTGTGTTTCTCGCGGATCCGTAGAGACAACATCCGTAATCCATAATAGATCGTATATAGGCTCTGTAAAACATAACTGCAATATCTGGAGTGGCGCCCCATTTACAATTTGTGACATATCTTAATAAATTAAAACCTTTGTCACATTTACTTTTGACGTACTGTATATGTTTAGTCCATAATAATTTAGTATCTAGAATTATGCCCAAATATTTATATTCATTTATCACTGCTATGGTACGCCCACACAAGGCTAGGTTCCTCGGCGAGCGCAGCCTGTGCCTGGTAAAGAAGAGAACTGAGCATTTTTCTGTTGATAATGTCATACCAGTATCGTCAGTCCACTTAATTGCAGTTTGCATCATGGTTTCCAAAGCCCCCACACAACCATCATAGGTTTGTTGGATGGAATATATACAGATATCATCCGCAAATTGAATGCAGTGAATTCCGTGAATTTTGTTAACCAAGGAGTGTATATCAGCTGAATATATATTAAAAAGTGTAGGACTTAATATAGAACCCTGAGGTAAACCTTGATAAACAGTTCTGGGGCCATGTAATACGTTATTATGATCCATAACGTAAATATTGCGCGAGTGATAAATCTACACTATAGCATGAGAAGCATTATCACTGAGACCAATATTTATCATTTTATTTTTTAGTAAATTTAAATCCACGGAGTCATATGCACCTTTTATATCAAGAAATAGACTAACTAAATATTTATTTTCTGAGAGTGTCATCTGAATATCATTAACTAAATGGGTAACTGCATCTAAACTACTACAACCCCTACGAAAACCATATTGATTTTGCGGCAATAATGCATTTCGTTCAATAGACCACTCAACACGTGTTGTGATCATTCTTTCAAAAGTTTTTGTTAGACAAGACATAAGGGATATAGGACGATAAGAAGTTGCCATATTCTTATCTTTTTTCGGTTTTAAAATGAGACAAATAGTTATTTCTTTTAGTTGGTTAATATAATTTGTATTAACCCACCAATCATTATATATTTCCAACAAGATATTTTTAGCTCCACTCGATAGATTATTAATTATTTCGTACGTAATGAAATTTTTTATTGCAGCTTCCAATTCTATGATATCAAACGGGTTTTCAATTGCATATATTCTTTGATCTGTATGAAAGTTAATAAAAATGTTCGGAGCAAGACTTGCAGATATTATATCGAAAATTTGATTGATAATGGATTCTGAAATAGGTGTTTTTTTTTAAAAGAATTTTTATTTGAAATTTTTTTAGCAAAGGACCAAATTTTTGCTATTGGTGTATTTTTATTCAATCCATTAACAAATTTTATCCAACTGCCCTGTTGTTTTGTCTTAAACAATCTTTTCGTCTTGGCCTGAACATGTTTAAGGTTGATGTAGTTATGAAAGTTTGACAATTGATTGTAATCAATCAATGCCGATTTCCGTTCTGAAACCATTCGGGTATATTCTTCGTCCCACCAAATTGGTTTTTTGTGATTAATTACTTTGCAGGTACGAGATTTTATAGAATTAGAAGCTGCAATATTTATAGCATTTGTAAGTAATTCAAAATTATTATTTTGTTTTTTATCTTCCCTATTGCTTATTATATATTCATTTACCAGGTTTTGAAAAAGCTGCCAATCGGCAGTAGATTCAATCCATTTCCTAGTTAAGTTAGGAGAAGGATAATGTTGGTCTCTACCTACAGAAATAACAATTGGAAAATGTAAGGTACCGAAATCATCATCTAATGGGTTCCATTCACATTGGCTTATTAAGCTTCCGGAGGCAAGAGTAAGGTCTATAGCTGATGGTCTTTCATTAGGACGACTTAGTTTAGTTGGCCTACCATCATTTAATATAATTAATTTAGTCTCTTCGATTGCATCTGACAACTTGTTCCCTTGTGTACTGTTTAGTGCGGATCCCCAATTGGTGTGATGGGCATTGAAATCGTCACATATCAATGCATCACCATGTAGTTGTGAAAATATTGATAACCAATCATTTGTAGTAGCCTTTACGTTAGGAGGTTTGTAAATACAAACCAGAGAAATTTTGAAAGTATTAAGTTTTATTCCGCAAAGTTCAATATCACTGTTATAATTTTTTATTAAATTTAACTCCGAAAAACATAAGTTGTCTTTAATAAGTATACCAACCCCTCCGTAAACATCTTGTCTATCCACATGAACAAAATTAAATCCACTAAGAGAAAAAGTTCTTTTCTTGGATAACCAAGTCTCATTTAAAATAATAATATCAAATGATAAGCTAGAAGAATTTAAGAAATATTGTAAGTTAGCTTTATTTTTAATAATTGAGTTACAATTCCTTTGAAGTATATGTAACATTTTAACTATAGTTATCGTCTTCGCTATCACTAATTGATATTGAGTTTAATACGTATTTTACTTCGTTTTGTGTTTCATAAAACAATTGTATTTGGTACCGTCATTTCAAATTTTTTGAAAATATTTTCAAAGATTTTGGGTATTTTCTCTAAAATTCCTAGTTGAAGTTTTTCTTTATATTGTTGAAATTCGTCTCTATAAGGATTGGGTAAAATGGTTTTAGAAGTAGATGGTCGGGTAATTGGTTTAGGTGTGAAAGTAGGTGCATTTTTAACTTCTATGGGTGAGTTAGCTTTACGCTTTTTAGGAAAATGATGTACTGGCTTAGGTACCCAATTTTTAGCCGATGAATTACTATCCTCATTATGTTGAAGAGAAGGAAAATTTTGTTGATTGTTTAATAAATCGTATCTATTATTAAGTACTATTTTAGAATAAGTTGGATTTTTTTCTAGTGTTTCTGCTTCTTTGAAGGTTATATTTTTTTCTGACATTATTTTTTTAATATTGTGTTGAGTTTGATATTTTGGACAATTTTTTGAAATAGATTGATGTCCAGTTTTATTACAATGAATGCAGAATTCTACATTATTACACTGAAAATTCTCGTCACTATGCTCTTGGCTGCATCTCTTACATTTAAAGTTTGTACTCCTGCAATACTTTGCCGTGTGTCCAAATCTAAAACATTTGAAGCACTGAACTACCGGATAAATATACGGCTCTACCGTAAAACGAACCAAATTCATTTTTACTGTTTGCGGTAGGCTGTTTCCTAAAAAGTTAACTATAATCATTTGCCTGGGAACTAACTGTACTTCTTTATCCGAATCAATAATTTTGCGCTTCATTCTCTTTACTTCAACAACTTTCCTATCGCATTCAATGTGTTCTAATAGATATTTTTCGTCAAAGAATGTATCCACTTGGCGTATAATGGCTCTTTTGTGGTTGAAAAAAAAGGGGAATGTACGCTATTAATTTATTTGAATTTATTATTTCATGATCAATAATTGAATTAGCAACATTAAAATGTCATTTTTAAATGTATTATTATTAAAAAGATAGAAACCCATTTTTACCACTGACAAACGGTTTGTTTTTTCTTTGGGTTCTACAGTAACATAATAGGGACCAATATCATTTTCTGAATATTTGTTATCCAAATTATATTTACCTATGTCATTTTCCTCAATAATCATATCATCTGGGGGTTTATTACCCCCATCAGATGTAACACTCATTGGAAAATAAATATATTAAAATCTCTTACCTTCATATAGTTTGTTAAAACTATAATCTAAATATACAACCTTAATCGTAAAAGTAATTACACTAAAAACTTATCACTAATTGCTATGCGGAGCAGGTATTCGATATGTTTACTGTTCAGAGATCCGAACTAGAATGTTATCTCTACTGATGTTGAATGTTTTTCTAAGAATGACATTAGAAGTACAGAAATAGTCAAGTGTGAGTTTAAATTTTCTACTAAATGAATATAACTACGTTGAACAATTGTATCGCCGTCTCACTCTGTCAATTATAAATATGTAACTAAGTATATCTTGAATACCGTTTTTGCTTAGTAGACAACACTTAATAATCTATCTCTCTCGTTTGTTATTTATAGAAAAAGGCAGCAAATCCAAAATATGTGCTTGATATGATCGGTTATGGTTATTCTTTCATTTTTCCGACTGTACCTATCATTATGTGTTGTTTTTTGGGATTACATAATTATTATGTTGAATTTAAATATTAGCAACAGCAGTACATTATGAGTTATTTTTTTGGGGTGTAAATAAATAATTGAATTTAAATTTGAAGTATTATTAAAATTACGGAGTAAATAATATTCATCATTAAAGTTGAATGTTCTGTTTTATTTATTAAAAATAACTCATAAATAATAAAAGTTTGGGCAACATTAAATTGGAGGGTCAGAAAAGTTAGCTACAGATATAAGGAAATGAAGGCGTGACAGTGTTGCCATGTGTTCTTAAAATAAATCGGAAAAGAGCATGTGATATATATATTTTTTAATTTATTTATTAACATGGAAAACATTAACTATGTAGATAAAATAACGAGAAAAATTTTTAAATTTCTCTAATTATGTCGACATAACAAGATTTTAGTATCAATAAGAAAGTTAAAAAGTGCAAAATAAGTAAAATTCTGCTGCTTTTAGATTTTACTTAACATTGATTAAAGACAGAAATATTAAGGGCCGGTTGTTCGAACGCTAATCAACAATGATCAATATCAAATATTTAATTACTGTCACAACTGTCAATGTCAACTTTGGTTGGGTTGCTGAAAACATAATTGATTATAATTATGAGATTGGTTAATCAATTAACATACAATTATTAACATAATTGATTAACTAATTTCATAATTGTAATCAATAATTATGTTTTCAACAACCCAATCAAAGTTGACATTGACAGTTGTGACAGTAATTAAATATTTGATAATGATCATTTTTGATTAGCGTTCGAACAACCAGCCCTAAATATAATGTAAATAATAACAGACTCCAGAATATATGCAACTGAAAACACAGATATGCAAACAAGTCCACAGAAAAAAGCTGTGATAATAACAGGCTCCAGAATATATGCAACTGAAAATACAGATATACAAGTAGACAGTACTATTAGGAAAAATAATTTATCTAAAATGGAAGTTATAGCTATTTATATGGGTAAAAGGACTATAAGTCTTTCACGTGCTACAATAGTTGTAGGCATTTTAATATTTAAAAAAATAAAAAATAAACATAAAAATAGCGTACTGACGAAGCGAACACTTTTCAGTAACTAAGGGCATTTCAGTATTCAGGTACATTCATTCCAAATAATAAAATAAGAAAAAGAAATATTTATAATATAATAAAAAGAAAGTCATAAAATGTATATCTGCGGAACATCTGTGCAATCTGGCAAACGCAAATTTAAACGTTCTGACTCTATTGCCAAATCTCTCCAGGAATCTATCAGGGTAATTGCCACAAAAAAATTCTAGTAATTAACTGCAATGAATGTCAAAACAAACAACAAATATTTATTCGTTCGTGTTTTACATGAATTAAAAAATATCAAAATTCATAGAATAATGTAAAAAGGTAGTTTTTGAAGCTTTCTCTGTATATTTGAAGCCTGCAATATATTATACACTATATACATTATAATCACATGGCAACACTGTCAAACTTCAATTCAACGTTCTATGAAAATCTAATGTGGCTAACTTCTCGGACCCTCCAACTTAATGAAGTCCAAAAGTTTATTCTCAAATATTGGTTATTAATGTTTTGGCCAATATCAACTTCTATATTTCAATGTTTTCTCTAGTAACTACTGCAATATTACGTAAAACAACAAGCTGATATTATTCTTTGAACAAAAGGTAACTAGCGTTTCATTCCACATGTTAAAATGAGAAATCTCTTCAAAATACCAAATGTTCTTTTAACAACAATTATTATTCTTCTCTAGTATTGGAATTAGTAGTTTCGCAACAAACAATAATTTTGAAATATGTGGCAACATTGCTTCAAAAAAGTATGCAATACGCACAGGCACGTCGTTGACAGAATATCAGTTTTTTGAATGAGAAATACAGAAAAACTATAGCTCAGCGCGAAAAAATGTATAGAATGTAAAGTGAATAAAAAGTAGCTAAGAATATACTGTGCAAATTTCAGATCAATCCTAGTAGCCTTACTGATGTAGCAGTTTACCTATCTCTGATCTCCTGTAACACTTTCTCTCTTGTCAGTCAAAGTAGAAAAATTGGGAAAAGTAAATACATAACCTACTTATTTCATATTTTGATTTCTTCAATTTAAAAATAATGTAAATCGTTAATTAAATGTAAATCGAATATTTACATAGCAAAAACAAATTATAGAATGACGATGAACTCATTAGTATTCAGGGGTTTTAATGAGTTTAACACTCTACCGGGTGAATTAAAAAATACGATGTCACTAAAATCTTTTAAAACCAAACTCAAGCTGTATATTAGAAACAAGTGGTGTAATACTTTATTACGTTAATTTTATGGGTGGGTATTGTATGGTATTATATGTTGTAAAATTTATTTAAAGTTTGTTTCAATTTCATTTGATGTTGCTTAGTTATATTCGATTTTGTAAATTATTTGTAATATCTATTCTCTACATTGATTGTATATTAGGGTAACCTATTTAAATGAATAAATATCTATCTATCTATCTATCTATCTTAAACGATATTTAGGTTATACAATTTAGATAATAAGTCCCTGGTAGAATTCTTATGTTTTGAACATTCAAAAAATATATTGTTTAAATCTCCCAGTGAGGTGCTATTACACTGAAAGGAGTTCTCTAATATTCCTATTTTAAAAAGGTGTGAAGGGAAACGTCCATGGTTTAGGGTTTAGTTTTATTCTTGTAATATTTGCAGAGTAAGATTTAACGGCGAAAAGGCCAGATTAGGAATGCTCTGAGGTAGAGTTCGATGAAGAGAATAGTTAGTAGTGACTATTATGAACTTTAGTAACATTTTTATACAGCGATGAGCACGCTAATAACCAGCAAAATAACGCAAAAAACGGAAAACATATTAAGTTGTGAAATAAAAAGAGATGAAACTAGTGGAGGTGGGAAAATTGGTGATAGAAACCTATAAATTGACATTATATTAATTCTTTGGTGCTAAGGCAAAACCCGATATATCAAAAAACATGATTTTGCAGCAGATGAGATTAAAGTTCACGGTGTTGTTGTAATAGTGGACATATCGGAAACTAATTTTATCATCTAATCTACTGGTTACATGGATGCGTTTAGGCATGTTGGATTTTGTCATCATATTCTTCATCCCTCAATGTACATATTGGCATTAAAAACGAAAAATCGATAATTTTTGACATATCGGGTTTTGCCTTCTTCTTCTTCTATGGCATTACAGCCTTACAAATTGAGCCTTGGCCTCCTTTATTTTTTGCCTCCACCCTTGCTTGTCTGTGGCTGCTCTTCTCCATATACGGACTCCTCTAAAAGGGCTTGTGCGTCGTTGTTTACTGTGTCTTCCCAGCGCCTTCTTGGCTTTCCAACCAGTCTCTTTCCCTGCATTGTAGCATTTAGTGCTCTTTTTGGTAGCCTATCCTCTCCCATTCTTATCACATGTTCGGCTCATTGCAATTTTTGTATTCTAATGAAGTCTGACAGGGGTGTTTACTTATAAAGTTGATAAAACTCGTTGTTGTATCGACTTCTGAAGATTCCGTTTTTCCTCACAGGTCCTAGTATTCTCCTCAGTACTTTCCTTTCGAATGTGTCGAGTTTGTTTTTGGATGTTTCTTTCAGGACCCATGTTTCGCTGCCATAGCATGCTATTTGTCGAATTAAGGTTTTATAGATTCTCATCTTTGTATTTCGGTGGACATTTTTAGAATGAAATATATGGGAGAGAGCAAAATAAGCTCTGTTTGCCTGCGTTATTCTCTTCCGTATTTCTCCATCTTCTGATCCGTGGGCATATAGTTCTACTCCCAGGTATGTAAACTTTTCAACTGTTTTAATGTCATCTTCATGTATAATGTTTTGTGGGACTATATTTCTTCTCGTCTGTATCATTATTTTTGTTTTTTTTTTCTGTGTTAATTTCAAGACCTAGCCTTTTTGTTTGCGTTTTTAACTCTACATATCTTTCCTGTGCTCCTGTTGATGTTCTACTCATAATATTAATATCATCAGCATAAGCGGCCAGTTGAACCGTCCGGTTGGTCAGTAGGTTTCCTCGTCCAGTTTGCATTTGCCTAACCACATACTCCAGTGCAAGGTTAAATAAGTTGGGGCCAGCCCATTTTCCTGCTTTAATCCCTGTGAAATTTTGAAAAAGTCTATCTGGTGGTTTTGTGTTTGTACACATGCCTGAGTTTCATCCATTGTGGCTTTAATGTCTAATTAGCTTGTGTGGTATTGCCAATTCAGCCAATATATTGTAGAGTTTGTTCCTTTTGACTGAGTCGTATGCCTGTTTGAAGTCTACGAACATGTTGTGAACATCAATGTTGTGTTCCCATGATTTGCTTAAGATCTGTTTGACTGTAAATATTTGATCCAGTGTCGATTTTCCACGTCGGAAGCCTGTGTGATACTCTCCAATAATATTTTCTGCTAGTGGTTGGAGCCGCTGGTTTATAATATATGTGAGGATCTTATATGCTGTACATAGTAGAGAAATTCCATGGTAGTTTTTGCACTGGAGTTTGTCTCCTTTTTTATAGATCGGGCATACTATACTTTTCTTCCAGTTTATCCAGGACCAGATAGCTAAAGACAAGTTTCCTAGACTATTAAAGAAACTGGTTAATAGTCTATCGGAGAAAAATGCTAAATCAGAGTTTAAAAAATATTTTTCATTTCAACAATATATTTTTCCAACAATACAAACTTTATATGTGTATGTTACTTTACACCTTAGACACTTTTTACCTGATTCTATTGACCCTACAAATGTACGAATAGGAATACAATAGTTTTTAATACAGGTGTTCCCATTCACCCCGCTTGATGGGGTGAATAGGAACACCAGGTTTTTATTTTTTTGTGATTAAAGTATTAACTTTCTAATTTGTTAACATCTAAATATCAAAAGAGAAAGGAAAGACCCAAATAACAATGCATAGGTTTTATGTTTGCAACATGTGTTAGTGACATTTTTTTTTAGTTGAAAGTTGAAAACCGTTCCTATTCACCCCATTTTATGGTATTCAAGCGCTTTTGGATTTCGCTGCGGGACTTCCCTTCCAAAACACCGACAGATATTGCTCTTTTTTCATTTTTCCAAAATCCCCACGCCTACTTACACACGCGGTCAAAACAAAATTACTAGTCGGATTTTGCTGAGATTTTGACATAGACCGTTTATAAGAATGTATTACACGATTTCTCTTGCGATAGTGGTACCATCGAGCATAGAGGTTAAGTACTTATCGGACCATCCACGTACATGAATTCATTAAATGTTTTTCATATACTAAATTTGGTTGTTCGTTAGGTTATTGCTACTACTCGTAACTCATCGAGTTTATATAAAATCCATAAACAATAATAATTAACGACTAACGTTTATGAACACACTATCAAATTATTATAACAATACTGATTTCCCTTTTGTTATTGCCTCCGTTATTTATACATATTTATGTTCCGGAGTTGTGGAAAGTGGCAAAGGTGATAATGCTAACTAAACCTGACAAACAACTTAACGAAGTAACATCGTACAGACCAATATCACTTATCCCTGTGATAGCAAAACTCTATGAAAAAATGCTCCTAAAAAGGCTAAAGACAATACCTAATTGAAGAGAGACAACTAATCCCATCACACCAATTTGATTTTAGAGAGAGCCACTCTACTATTGATCAAGTGCATAGGATACTGACATCATAGAAATGGCACTGGAAGAAAAGAAAGTTTGCACCACTGTCTTCCTGGGTGTGGCCCAAGCATTCGACAAGGTGTGGTACAAAGGATTAATACATAAACTGCGCTATCACCCACCAGAACAGTACGCCCAACTCTTAGAATCAGACATCAGACAGATGCTTTAGAGTAAAACAGGAGGAAGCATACTCTGATTTGAGACAGATTAGAGCCGGTGTTCCACAAGGAAGTGTCTTTGGACCAGTGCTGTACATTTTATACACCAGAGATATCCTTCAATTACATCAAGATATTAGTGCTACATTTGCAGATGACACAGCAATTATCTCAGTTGGAAATAATCATCAAGAAGCTGTACATCACCTTCAGAACTCCATAGATCAGATAGATAAATGGACTAAAGCATGGAGAATCAAGTTGAATGAAACCAAATCCATACATATTGTTTTTACCAATAAAAGGACGCAATACATACCAATCAGAATAAATGATATCCAGATTCCATATGAGAATACTGCAAAATATCTGGGTATCACTTTTGATGCAAGACTCAGGTGGAAAGCACACATTAAAAAGAAAAGACAAGAGCTTGGAATCAGATATAAAAAATGTATTGGTTGCTTGGACGTGACTCCAAATTATCATTTCATAATAAGTTGCTACTCTACAATTAAACCCTCAAGCCTGTCTGGAGTTATGGCATACAACTATCATATGGAGGTGTGCCAGCAAATGTAATGTACAAATAATTCAACGCTTCCAAAACAAGGTACTAAGGAACATCGTAGGTGCCCCCTGGTACATTAGAAACAGTATCATCCACAATGATCTGGGGGTCGACACCATTTGACAAACTATATCTAAACTTGCCCGGAACTACGAAGACAGGCTCCATCGTCACGTGAATGTTGAGGCCCTCCAGCTATTTGACAATACGAACCAGACCAGACGACTCAAAAGAACTAAACCATATGAGCTAGTGTAGTGTGCATAGTGCGGTATACACTGTGTCCGTAAAGGGTGGAACAAATTCTTTTTTAGCTAAACAGAGCATTTTAAGAAATAATCCTGAAACACGTCGATTTTTGATTTCAATTTACCGTATTTTAAAATAATATTCTAATATACAGGGTGAATTACTTTCGAGTAATGACGTCACCGTCATTTTTTTTTTAAATGGAACACCCCCATTTTGTCTCAATTTTCGGATTACTCTAGCTGAGCTGATTCCAAAAATGTATCACATGTTGATTCAAATTGGTACAGGGTGGACAAAAATACAATAGTTTTGTGTGTGCTCATATTATTAAATTTTAATTAATTTTTGATATTAAATTAAAATATTAAATTAAACAATATCAAAAATTAATTAAAATCAAAAATTAATTAAAATATCAAAAATACAATAAGTATTTTTGATAATATTGTTAATTTAACTAACGCATTACTTTATGAACACACACAAAGCTATTGTATTTTTGTCCACCCTGTACCAATTTGAATCAACATGTGATACATTTTTGGAATCAGCTCAGCTAGAGTAATCCGAAAATTGAGACAAAATGGGGGTGTTCCATTTAAAAAAAAATGAAGGTGACGTCATTACTCGAAAGTAATTCACCCTGTATATTAGAATATTATTTTAAAATACGGTAAATTAAAATCAAAAATCGACGTGTTTCAGGATTATTTCTTAAAATGCTCTGTTTAGCTAAAAAAGAATTTGTTCCATACTTTACGGACACAGTGTATAGTGCATTATAATTATACACTTTAATTGCAGTGTAAATAGGCGATATGCTAATATAAAATAAAGAAATACTGATAAGTAAGACTTTAGCTTAGAAAAATGTAGTTAGGTTAAAATTAAGTTACTCATTGTTCTATCACTGAACAGATTGTAATGTTACTCCGACTGGGGCATTAAAAAAATTTTTATACATATTTAAATGACAACACAACCTGAGTTTAAGTTCAATCACACATTAAACTAAAAGGAAAGAAAAAATGGTTCAGATTTGATTACAGTACAGAGCCTTTACTATATGCTTATACGTATTTCGGAATAACAGTTTCCTCATCGGAGCACATGGGTAGAGGCCCTGAACTGCAATCAAATCCTTTCGGAGTAATTATCAAAATAAATACCAAAGATGCTACTAGCACCATCTATGAATTGAAAGTCAAATAAGTCAGGAAATCTTCTTGTGGTGCTTTCTCCTTTAGTGGAGGTTAGCGACTACATTGGCAAATCTGTATCTGTTCAATGCGGCTCTAAACAAAGATGTTGAATCGAGGCCGGTCCATTTTCTGATAGTTCTAAGCCATGAAGCCATGATTAACGGTTATTCCGAAATACGTATAATAGTCCAGGAACCGAAGCTTTTCACCTCGCAATTTTTACGGAATGGGACGTTTCATCGCTGCTGTTTCGACGCCGCCGATTCATCGCCAGTCCATTTCATCGCCGTCCGTTTCATCGCCGTCCGTTTCATCGCCAGTCCAGTTAGTCACTTGATTTTGTATTATGGGAGATAACTCGACACGACGTTAAATTCAGTTCAAAACTTATGTCAATTAAACAGATAAAAAATATTATATTTACTGTTCTATTTCTACTTCCCCTAAATTTTATACTAAATAGTACTAAATTTGTAGTGTTAAATGGCCTTTGTAGAAATAATATGTTCAAATTTATGTAGTGTTAGGTTGGGTTAGGTTAGGTTAGGCCATTTCCTGGAATTCCTAATTAATATTAAAAATAAATAATAAATGTAACTGTCGAAAATTGGTCGGAAATTCGGAAATAAATCAGTTAGCGATTAACTAACTGGCGATGAATCGGCCGGCGATGAAACGTCCTAGACCCAAGTTTTTACAGAATGGATCGATTTGCTTGAAAATATGAGAATAAGTAGTGGATAGTCCAAGGATCAAAATCTATATGATGCCGAAAGGCGCTTTTATCATGGGGGTGGTTGCCACCCCATCTCGAGGGTGGAAATTTTTATTATATTTTGATCGCAAAAGTTGATAAAAATATTCATTCTAGGCAAAAAATGTTCTATACATTTTTTTGAGAAAATTAATAGTTTTCGATTTATTCGCTATCGAAAGTGTTAGTTTTATATCGAAAAAATCAATGTTTTTCGATAATACTCATTTACGATTCACTCAATTTTTGCCGTAGAAAACATTTTTTCAAACCAAGTTCTTGGGAATTAAATAACCTAAAATTTCATATTTAAACATTTTTTCGTATCTCTGATGCTAATCTTTCTATTCTGAAGAAAATTACATTTTTTACCAAACTACAAAAATTCGTTATTCGCTTTTAACTCCAGTCTTTTAAAAACTAATTATTCTAAACCAGACAAACTTCTAGGATCTATTAATGATACATAAATAAAGAAGAATGAAAAGGGCCAATGACTAAAAACATCGCTAACTAACATTATTATGCTTCCAATTGGATTTCTCTCTTTTTCTTCAAAAAAATATTTTGATTTTTTAACCGTATCTTTTTAATTTTGTATCTTAGAACGATTGGTAAAAAAAATTTGTAGGCTTTTACAAGATCTATAAGTCTATTAATACTAAATATTTTTAAAATCCTCAGTCGCAAAAAGAGGTGACTTTGAAAGGGTTGGTAAAAGTGTTTTTGCATGTTATTACAAGTTTTAATTGTCAATAGCTCACCCAATTTTTGCCGTAGAAAAAATTTTTGCAAACCAGGTTCTTGAAAATTAAATAGGCTACAATTTCATATTGAAACATTTTTTTGTATTTCTGATGCTAATCTTTCTGTTCTGAAGAAAAGGGCATTTTTTTCCAAACTACAAAAATTCGTTATTCGCTTTTAACTCCGTTTTTTTAAAACTAATCATTCTAATCCGGTCAAACTTATAAAACCTATTAATAATACATAAATAAAGAAGAGCAAATAATGTCATTCACCAATTTTAATTAGGGTGGTGATTAGGAGGTTGCTTCCGATCACTTTTTCGCTGAAAAAAATAGGGACTGACATTCTTTTCATTATAAGTCACTTAATTTTTGAGCTAGAGACTTTTTTATTTCTAGAGATAGATATTTTTAAATACTTTAAATTAGTTTGAATAGGTTATCCTCGAAAAATGCATAGTTTTCCCGTCTTTTGACTTTAAAACTACAATATTTAGCATTTGACGAAGAAGAGCTAAGATATAATAAAGTGTAGCTCGATTACAATTGGTCTTAAAGAAAATTTAAAAAAAACTGTTTTGTTTATTTTTTTAATTAAAAGGTACATTTTTGTTAAGTAAAGTTGTTTTGATAAAACGAAAACTCTTGGAGTTATTAGCAGAAAACTTATTAAAAACGTTGATTTTTTCGATATAAAACTAACACTTTCGATAGCGAATTAATCGAAAACTGTTAATTTTATCAAAAAAATGTATAGAACGTTTTTTTTTGCTTAGAATGAATGTCTTTACCAACTTAAGCGGTCAAAATATAATAAAAAAATTTCATCCCCGAGATGGGGTGGCAACCACCCCCATGGTAAAAGCGCCTTTCGGCATCATATAGATTTTGATCCTTGGACTATCCACTATTTATTCTCAAATTTTCAAGCAAATCGATCCATTCTGTAAAAATTTCGAGGTTTTGTCCTATTTTAAGCTTCATTACTTGGACTATAAGCACATAGTAGAGGCTCTGTACTGTAATCGAATCTGAACCATCTTTTCTTTTCTTTTAGTTTATACTTTATTCGCTTTTGTGAATATTAAAGGAAATCATTCGCTAAAATTATTATCACGGTGAATGACAGGACGTGAAATGCAATTTTAGATTTCCGTTGTTGAGTATTTCGCCACTCTGTTATGCTTTATGTTTCCAAGTTAAAAAGCTCAGAGGATAAATAATTTCGAATTTTATTCCCTGACGTATTTGACTGTCGATTCTTAGATGCTGCTAGTAGCATCTTTGGTAATTATTTTGACATTTACCCCGAAAGGATGAAAGGATTTGATTGCAGTTCAGTGCCTCTACCCAGGTGCTCCGATGAGAAAACGGTTATTCCGAAATACGTATTCGCACCGTGCGTCTCCCCTCTATTTACAGCAATTTACAGTCACGTGACACGCTGTCAGTTTTGTAAGGACGTTTTAGCATCGAGTCTTATGGGATTATTTTGTTAAACTTGAATATTTTATTTTCTAGTGATAATAAACGGTACAAATTGTAGAATTCATTGGATATTCTTTTATAGTGTCATTTATAGTTCAACAAAAAATTTTTTTGTCGTTAATAAAGATTTATTGATATAATCTATGATAGTGAGGTTATGTAGGACATACCGTATCCGTACCTTTTGAGTCAATTCGGGTTTATCAGAGCTAAAAAGTGCATGTAATATGTACAAAACTTATAAAAACGTAAATAATATTATTATAATATAATGTGATATTATCATGTGTATACTGCCACATCCTTTGTATATATAGAGAAGGTTAACCTCACTTCATCCTCCTAACAGCTTTAATCAATTTTATTCTTTGACCTAATTTTTTTAGGGAACGAGAAAAATAAAAGTATTTCACATCACTATTTCTTCATGTATTTTTACAGTGAACAACACAACAAATAGCGTGATATGGCATTTTTTTTAACTGTCCCATTTAAACATACACTTAAGCGTCCTTACAAAGATTCAAGCAACCGCCACCATGAGCAGTTCGGTCGATTTTGCTTTGGCACTTTGTTAACGCTCGGAGCGAATAAGCACATAGTAGAGGCTCTGTACTGTAATCAAATCTGAACCATCTTTTCTTTCCTTTTAGTTATACTTTATTCACTTTTGTGGATATTAAAGGAAATAATTCGCTAAAATTATTATCCCGGTGAATGACAGGACGTGAAATGCAATTTTAGATTTCTCTTGTCGAGTATTTTGCCACTCTGTTATGCTTTATTTTTCCAATTTAAACAGCTCAGAGGATAAATAATTTCGAATTTTATTTCCTGACTTATTTGACTTTCGACACACATTAAACATTTGGTGTAAAATATAGACCGATATTGTTTTATATTTTTCATAGGATTTTTTGTTCAAGGGTAAAGAACCTTAGCACGACAAATATCCTCTGTGTTTTGAAAATTCTGACAATTTATAGGCATTAAATTTTTCCTAGCAGTTATTTCTTTTTCTAATTTGGTTTTATTTTAGGTTTTTCCCAAGAGAAAAACACATTGGATGTGGAAACAACAGATGTACATTCATGTAATAAAGAACAAAGTATGAGTCAATCTGAAGAGAAAACATTAACTGAAAATATGAAAATTCACTCTGGGGGAAAAACTCACAACTGTGAAATTTGTTTTAAGCAGTTTAGATACGCTAGTGCTTTGAAAGCACATTCGAGAGTGCACACTGGGGAGAAACCTCACAAGTGTGACATTTGTTTTAAGCAGTTTTCCCGAACAACTCATTTAAAACAACATTTGATAACTCACTCTGGGGAAACTCCATACAAATGTGAAATTTGTTTTAAGCCGTTTGCCCACTCCAGTACTTTGAAACAACATATGAGAGTACACACTGGGGAAAAACCTCACAAGTGTGACATTTGTTTTAAGCAGTTTTCCCGAACAACTATTTTAAAACAACATTTGATAACGCACACTAGGGAAAGTCCTTACAAATGTGAAATTTGTTTGAAGACATTTGCTCGGGCAGATACTTTAAAACATCATTTAAATATTCACTCTGGAGAAAAACCTTACAAGTGCGAAATCTGTTTAGTGCAGTGTTCTCAGCGAGCCACTTTGAAAAATCATATGAAAATTCACACTGGAGATAGACCTTACTGCGAAATTTGTCTTAAGCCGTTTGCTCATAAAATTTCTTTAGCAGAACATATGTACGTCCACACTGGTGAAAGACCTCACAAGTGTGAAATTTGTTTTAAACGGTTTAGTCAAGCAGGTTCTTTGAAAACACATTTGAGAGTGCACACTGGTGAAAAACCGTACCAGTGTAAAATTTGTTTTAAACAATTTAAGAGTCCTTTACATGATCACATAAAACTTCACGCTGGACATACACCGCTTCAGACTGGACCGCATAAGTGTGAACTTTGTTGTAAAGAATTTGTCCGTAAGAGTGCTTTAAATCAACACTTGAAACTTCATACTGGAGAAAAACCGTACAAGTGTGAAATTTGTCTTAATCAGTTTACTCAGAAAAATACGTTAAATCAACACATGAAAGTTCACACTAGAGAACAACCTTATAAGTGTGAAGTTTGTTTTAAACTGTTTTCTCACCCGAGTGCTTTGAAACAACATTTGAGATTACATACTGGAGAAAAACCATATAAGTGTGAAATTTGTTGCAGGCAGTTTTCCCAGTCTGGTAGTTTAAAACAACATATGAAAGTTCACACTGGAGAAAAACCTTATAAGTGTGAGTTTTGTTGTAAGCTGTTTGCTCAGTCAGGTACTTTGAAACAACATATAAGATTGCACACTGGTGAAAAACCTTACAAGTGTGAAATATGTTTCAATATGTTTTCTTGCAACGATTATTTGACTAAGCATTTGAAAAAAGCACACAGGGGGTAAAACCTGAAAATTTGTGTTAACCCATTATGGGCCAGCGTCCTATTTATAGAATACTGAAAATTGTAACTTTTTCAACCATTAAAATTTGTTAAATTGTAAGAAAAATTTACCCTGTATATTTTATGATGTAGTAAACTGATTAATACATTTTGTTTGATTATATTACAAACACCCATTTAGTAAAAAACTATAAACAATGGACAAATTTCTTGATTTTGTCTAGATTTACACATTTGATAATAAAAATTTCATTTCGGCACTTTTTTTGTCTTTCAATGGGTTATTATTGTTGAGTAAGGTTTATTACATCCGATAGTCATAAATAAATATCGTAAAAATACATTGCTGAATGATAACTATAAAGTTGGTTTTACCGTCCTATAAGTAGGACGCTGATACTTGGCCATCTCAAAATATGTAACAATTTTAGTATTGAATTTATCTGAATCTGCGCCGAAATCGTTGGGGTTTTTTAAATTTTTATTTGTTTATTGCGATTTGCATAAAAAGTTTTGTGTTTACTCATATTTGGGGGAAATATAAATTTTGAACTCTGTTGAAGTAGCGTATATTGTTATAATTTTGACTTTTGTACTGGCAAAACAAACGCTAAAAACGATGTGAAGATTTAACCTTAGGATCAAGAGTATGATAGATTGCATTGAAAAACCTGTAAGTCACTGGGTGTTTTTTGATAATTTATTTACCAGCAGAGATTTGTTAATTATTATTAATTTACAAAAGTGTTGATACCGACCAACAGGAACCTTGCGGGAAAATAGATTATCGAAGTTTCCTATTCAAGATACGAAAACTCTTAGTAAAGAAATTCGTGGTTCATATGATTTTCAGTGTGATGTAAATGGAAAAATACTTTTTGTAAAATGGAACGATAATGAGTCTGTTACTGTAGCATCTAATTTTGACAATATAGAACCTCTCGCACAAGCTAGTAAATGGGATCGCAAACTCAAAAGAACACGATTACTTTCTCAGCCACATGTGTTAAAAATTATCGTAACTACATTGAAGACCTGGATCAACACGACCAGTTTGTTGGAAAATATGACACTAAAATCAGAGCCAAGCAGTGGTATTCTCTACAAACGAGTCAATAAGTCAAATATTACTTTATTAGATTTTCGTCGATCTGTAGCAGTTTCCTACCTAAAATTGGCTCAGTTCAAGAAGTATTATAGAAAGACCGAGTACATCATCATCAAAAGTTTTTATGGGCGTAAGATTAGATGGGAAAGGGACACTTCATGGAAAAACATAAAATGCAGAAATGATGTCAAGGAGAAAACTGTAAAGCCAAACCACTCTGGAAAACGTACTGTAACATTATGTAAAAATTGTTTTATATATAGTATCATGAAAAATTAACGTGTTCTTATTAGATGTAAAAATGTTTTATTGTTTTAAACTCATTCATTAAATAGAAGCCATGGATATGAAACACTTAAGAAAGATCGCAGGAAAGTCAAAATGGGATAGAATAAGAAATGAAGAAATACGAAGAAGAACGGAAATAGAGCCAATATTATATCACATCCAAAAGAAACAACTAGAATAGTATGGACATGTGATAAGAATGAAGTGATACCCAGGAAAATTCTGGAAATGGGAAAACGATAAAAAGAGGGCGTCTTCGAAAGAACTGGAGGGATCACATAGAGGACATAGGAAATTGACGAGGGAAAACGAAAGAAGAAATGAAGCGCCTCATTCTAACAAACTCATTCATACATACCTTCAATTATGATAACCCTAACGCCCAGCGTCCTATTTGTAGGACGGGTCATAATTTAAAAATGCAAAGATGTAAATTAATTTCATGAATATTTCCTGATTAAGAACAAGATTACTGATAATTATGTATTGTATAACCAAAATTTTGAAATTTGAAAAATAAATAGCTTTGGTGTTAATGGGTAAACCGTTTTTTCACTCGAGTGCTTTGAAACAACATTTGAGATTGCATACTGGAGGAAAACTCGTACAAGTGTGAAATTTGTTTCAGGCTGTTTTTCCAGTCTGGTAGTTTGAAACAACATATATAAAAGTTCACACTGGAGAGAACCTTATAAGCGTGAGTTTTGTTGTAAGATGTTTTCTCAAGCAGGTAGGGGAAAGTCGCCTATGATGGCATAGTGAGTGTATTTTGGAACGCAGTACACTTATTCTGAAAACTGATGTATTAGTATATGCTAGATAGTCGATTTGTAGTTTCATATAAAGCTTATGGTGCTCTGATGCTTTTCGGGAGAGTAGGAAAATTATACATTTTTCGACAAGTCCCGTAGTAATATTACATCAAATTAAAATTTAGAGTCCAGTACAGTAAATAGAAGAAAAGCTTAAATAACGCCTTGAATATATTTGTTGAACATATTATATATGTTTGTTGTGTGCGTTATCTTGAAGTTATCTTTCGATTTAAGATTTTTTGTCTTCTTTTAATAAAATGCCGATTTCTAAATGCTTAAAGTTTAAATTTTTAAAATGCTTAGAAAATTTAAATCCACTTAAAAAATTGAGTTAAAATTATGTATGCCATCATAGGCGACTTTCCCCTACTTTGAAACAACATAAGATTGCACACTATTTGACTAAACATTTGACAAAAGCACATATAGGGTGTCCTGAAAATTTGTGTTAAGTTGTTTTCTCAAAATACACTTGAGAGCAACGACTCACTCTCTGAATTGTACACGTCAGATATCCGAATTTCCTAAACCTGTTGTCCGATTTGAGTGATTTTTTTAGTATGTTATAGCCTTATTATTTAATAAACTCGATGTAATAATAATGGCTGCATTCACTAGAATTAATCGGTTTAAGTTTCAACTAAACAGCTGTGTTTCAGCTAAAACTACGTTCAGTCTGGTGAATGGTATTTTTCCGTTTGACACTTTTCTTTCATATTTGTTTAAGATACGTCCAAGTTATCGTTGAACGATATAAATAAACAAAAACAACGAAACCTAAAACGAGATTCGTTGTTTTTGTTTATTTATATCGTTCAACGATAACTTAGACGTGTCTTAAACAAATTTAATTCAAAAATGGATAATATACTACATTTATTGTTATTTGATAATGAAATGAACAAGAAATAATTTTTAGTGCTGCCGTGCTGGACTTGGCAGAACCATTGGATGCTGATGATGATATATTCCCATTACATCATAAAGAAGTAATAAGGTCACGATAAATATGAATTATGTTGAAAAAATTGTTTCAATACACAGATTTACATTTTCGTGAGCATATACAATTATGTATCTCCTCAGTTTCAATTACTTTATAATTAAAACCATTGTAAAAGTAAATATTTTCAAATAAGCGCGCCATTCAATATTTAAGCGATGCAAATCCTACGTTGAATAAAATGGCGACCGCTTCGTCAACCATTGACATATTAAGCGTAGACTCGGCATACTCACCAAAAAAGCATAACGCGGAAACAGCATGGAAACAGTCGATCGGTGATCTATCTATCTCTTTTAACCAAGCGACCCCGCACATGTGACCGACAAAGATGGCTAGACCACTCAATCCTATGTCGGCGTTACACCTCGATGGGCTCGATGCATTGAGTGGCATATGACTAGCCTAATTTACCGTTTTGCTAGGCAGGTAATGTCATTTTATACCGGGTGTAACAATCATACTGTGTTTTTTTTTCTTAACTATCCAAACACCCTGTGGCATCCCTGTGGAATATTCTAGCATATATAAAATATTTAAATTAAAACACAATTGTAGACTTAGGCTTTATTAACATTTTCTTTGTTGATTCATTTGCTTATGGTGGATAATAAAAAAGTTAAGAAATTAACAATTTAATGGATGTCAAATTGTTAACAGTCAAAAAGTGTCTGGTTTGTTGTGAAAATTAGTAGATTTATTATTTAAAGTTTCAATTAAGTCCGTATTTTTTTTTTCGTTATTTGTTCAGTGTGTTCAAGCCGTGATCTTACATAGCGAAGGACTTGACTACCATGCTATCGGTTCCTTATATTGGTAACAATTTTTTGCTAATGCATGATAATACAAGACCTCACGTTCACGAACTGTAACCGAATATTTACAACAGGTAAATCTTTAGACTTTGAATTGGCCATCGCATAGTTCAGATCTTAACCGGATTGAACATTTGTGGGACATAATTGGCAGAAGACTACGACAGCGTTTGCCACCCCCTAGAACCTTACAAGAAATAGAAACAGTAGCTCTCGAGATTTGGAATGATATTGATCAAGACCAAATATCATGCCTCATTTGTAATATAAAAAGTACATATCTCTTTTGTTATCGAACATAGGCGAATGAATAAAAAACAAGACAATAAGAAAGCCTAAGGCTACAATTGAGTTTTAATTTAAATATTTTATATATGCTAGAATATTCCACAGGGTGTTCTGAATTTTAAGAAAAAACACAGTATGATTGTTACACCTGGTATAAAATGACATTTGCATGTCTAGCAACAATATTAATACATTGATTGTCTTAAATAATAAGGCTATAACATACTAAAAAACACTCAAACTCAAATCAGGCAACAGACTGAAATTCGAGACATCTAACATGTACAATTCAGCAAGTGAGTCGATTATTTTGCTTTCAAGTGTATAACTTCGAAAACAGTTGATCAAGCTAGGCCCGCCAAGAGGGCGGTAGATTTACCGGGGTCCGTCGTGTCGGCCAAAGTTGTAAAGTTTCTCGTTTTTTTTTTAATGAATGAAACCTACTAGATATTTTGATTAGGTATTTGCCTGGCTCTAGTAGTGACGCGACTAATCATTTTGAGCCAGAGCCGGTTCTAGGGTTTTGAGCGCCCCGGGCAAAATAAAATTTGGCGCCCTTTCATACAAGAATATTCGGCAAATCTAAAAAAATAGAAGAAAATGCAAGAAAATCAAAATTTCACATAAAGAACTACCTATGTGAAAATATATTTATTTAAAAAATAATACAGTAGTTATTATTATTTTTTTTATTAGAAATAACCCGTATTAACCATAAAAGGTTATTAGCGGTGGTACAATTACGATACATATTAAATTGATATACACTATAAACTATAGATTTTTTACAAAGTTTTACATATTTGTTCCGGAAACGCGTATTTAAAACCTAAATTAAATATTAGCGCGCCATACATTGAAATTGTCGATTCGTTGTTCCATTTTTATTGGCCTGACGGGCGAGAAATTGTCCTCGTCTCGTCAACTCGCTAAAAAATGTATCGCCAGTACCCTGACTCAATTAGAGTTGTACACATATTATGTGTGGTTAAAAATTTGTAGACCATACGTAAAAATTGTATTTTGTTGTTTTGAATAAGTGTTTTTAATCATTTATTGTTTCTTAACTCCTTTATTTTATACAGGAGTAAATACAAAATTTCACCTAACTGTTCAGTTTGTAGTAGACTACAGGGTGTCCCGGAAAATAGTGCGTTCCTTTAAGGTATGGATAGAATACACAATTTAGAACAAAAAAGTCCTATACCATTTTTTTCTAAAGTTAACCGTTTCCAAAAAAAAGATTACATTGGTTTCCATATACCTGAATTTTAATCTTCAGAAAATTAAATAATCTGGCAACATGTTACGCACTGGTGAATAAGAACTCGTTTGTGTCTACAGTATTTAAAATAATCCAACCTAATACTTACTATTTTTGTTTACTATAATTTTTTTAAAAATTTAGTTGAAATATGGCATAATTTTAAACGAATTATACTTACATATTTTAAGATGAAAACACATATTTTAACTGAACCACCACTTTTGCGAACACATGAATTATTCATAGAGTAACATGCACTCATACGACGAGAAATTCCAGCAAAACATTTTGAAAGAAGTTTAGTAGGTATTATGCCTCTCCATTTATTGATCTGCCATAAATAAACAACACAATATCATAATATTACTCATGAACACACGATTCAAAAACATTTTCGGCGTTGACACTAAACAGTATTCTTCCAAATTATCTGTTTACTAAACATGGGACTATTAACGTTTAGATTTTTGTACTTCACAGAGTTGCCAGATTTGAAATTGCGTTCCAAAATGTTTTATAGTTTTTTGGTCAAACGGTTGAATTTAGAAAAAAATTTTATAAGAGTTTTTTGTTCTACATGGTGCCTTCTACCTATACCTTTAAGGAACGCACTATTTTCCGGGACACCCTGTATATTGGAGTCTACTTATTGTATTTGTGATTTTATTACCGCCAAATTCAGCGAAGAACTAACAGATTTGTGGTGTTTGGGCTAAGTTTGAGCCGTGGCCGTTCGAGACCAGCAGATTACTTCGACCAGCAGAAGTTCCTTGACTTGAAACCAGCCACCGGGAAGTGCAATAATGGGACTATGGTAGCTATACAGAACTTTTTGAGTAAACATTTTCAAATAAATTTACATTCATAGACATTTTGAATTTTGACTCCATATTCAGTACACGTTTAGATTGGTTCTTTTTTTTTAATAATTATTGTTTTATTTTGTAACCTTTTTTTTATCTAGGATAATTAAACCTTTACTTTCTCAACTCGCTTTATTAATTTAATCTTAGTTAAAGGATTAGATATAACCTTTTACCACCTCTTTATGGGGTGTGATTTTTGAACCAAAGCGTTGGTAACTAACATACAGTCCACAGAGGTCAGTGGGACCTTATTTAGTCATTAACAAATTGGGAATTTAACCCCCAGTTTGTCCAATATTTTTTATTTTTTCTTTTTTTTATTAAGTAAACCGCGTCAATCATGAAAGGTTATTAGCGGGGAAGAGTGCACATGATATCAGATGTTTGCTTATAACAACTAATTACAATTGAGAACTTAAGCTTATTTTTATATTAGATTGTACAATTTAGTTTTAGAAACTTAGTCACTTTATCACATTTACTATAGTTCAGAGCACTTTTCAGATCACTTGGTAAATCACTTTGAAGTCGTTCCAGGTGATAGAGTGGGCAACTAACAATAATGTGTTCGATTGTCAGAGGAATATCACAAACATAGCACAGTTTTGTTGTTCTTTCTTCATTAGGTACTGGTGGGTTAACCTGGTATGTCCTATTCTCAAGCGGTATTGTTTGACTTGAGCTCGTCGTTTTTGTGGCATTATCCCTTTTGGTGACAAATTTGGGTTGATGCGTTGTAGTTTGTTGTCGTCAAGCTTTTTCCATCTTTTTTTTTATTTATCGTTGAAAGGAGTATTTTTCTGTGATGCGTCAGTATCTTCAGAGGTGTCATCCTGAATATTAAAATCTTGAGACTAAGTTTTCACTCTAATGGCATATAACATATCCCACCAGAATGAAAACAATGGGAACCTTCTCGTTGGAACTTTACCGCGCTGAGCAGATGGGACGTGAATTGTAAATTGTGGAATTCCCTCATCTTCCTTAGTCTCAGCATCCGTATGGCTTGCAAATTGTAGAAGCCTCGGAGGTGTTACCAGAGAAGGTTCCCATTGTTTTCATTCTGGTGGGATATGTTATATGCCATTAGAGTGAAAACTTAGTCTTTTGCTAGCAGTTGCCGCTAGGGCATCTATGCCATTTCGTTCGTTGCAATTCGGGACTACACGCTGGGGTTTGTTTTGGTTGGATCAGGGAGAGCAGCATATGTGCCTCCTGATGAGAGACTAATAAGTTTCGAAACCGGTAGAGGTGCTTGCAGCACTCTCTGATTGGACTGGAATATTGTTCGGCTGTATTTTCGTTTTGCAACGAAATTGAAAATGGTTATTCATTTTTGATTTACATTTACTCTGTGTGGAGTATGAAGGGAACCAGTCTCGTTGGAACTTTACCGCGCTGAGCAGATGGGACGTGAATTGTAAATTGTGGAATTCCCTCATCTTCCTTAGTCTCAGCATCCGTATGGCTTGCAAATTGTAGAAGCCTCGGAGGTGTTACCAGAGAAGGTTCCCATTGTTTTCATTCTGGTGGGATATGTTATATGCCATTAGAGTGAAAACTTAGTCTTTTGCTAGCAGTTGCCGCTAGGGCATCTACGCCATTTCGTTCGTTGCAATTCGGGACTACACGCTGGGGTTTGTTTTGGTTGGATCAGGGAGAGCAGCATATGTGCCTCCTGATGAGAGACTAATAAGTTTCGAAACCGGTAGAGGTGCTTGCAGCACTCTCTGATTGGACTGGAATATTGTTCGGCTGTATTTTCGTTTTGCAACGAAATTGAAAATGGTTATTCATTTTTGATTTACATTTACTCTGTGTGGAGTATGAAGGGAACCAGTCTCGTTGGAACTTTACCGCGCTGAGCAGATGGGACGTGAATTGTAAATTGTGGAATTCCCTCATCTTCCTTAGTCTCAGCATCCGTATGGCTTGCAAATTGTAGAAGCCTCGGAGGTGTTACCAGAGAAGGTTCCCATTGTTTTCATTCTGGTGGGATATGTTATATGCCATTAGAGTGAAAACTTAGTCTTTTGCTAGCAGTTGCCGCTAGGGCATCTATGCCATTTCGTTCGTTGCAATTCGGGACTACACGCTGGGGTTTGTTTTGGTTGGATCAGGGAGAGCAGCATATGTGCCTCCTGATGAGAGACTAATAAGTTTCGAAACCGGTAGAGGTGCTTGCAGCACTCTCTGATTGGACTGGAATATTGTTCGGCTGTATTTTCGTTTTGCAACGAAATTGAAAATGGTTATTCATTTTTGATTAAAATCTTGGTTTATTTTACTAAATAGTTTCTTCTTGATTCTTGTAATTCTAGATTTAATTGCTCTTTCTTTCAACATGGGATATATTTCAGTTAGCATATGTCCCAACCCGTGTATATTTTTTGTGTATTCTAGGGCCAGTTCTACTGGGGTGGAAGAACCGTGAACATCTTCTAAGAATGCTAGTAATTGGGTGTAATTTAGTACATATGGTGGTGATGCATCCTGGATAAATTGTTTGACTGGTTGTAATATTGACTCAATATTAGTAGTTTCTGAAGTGGATTTGTCTAATTTGATAATTTTTTTCTTCTTTTTAATTTGCACTGGTTTTGGTTTCGTGAATTCTCTTGGTATAGTTTCTGTAGGAGTGGAGCAAGTAGGGGATGAAACTTCCGAGTGAGATCGTTTATTTTTATTATCGGTATCAGTGCTGACTTGAGCATCCATTTCTTATCGAGATTCGTCATTTACATGTGTAATTTGATTTTGTTCGGGGCTAGTAGATGGTATTTGTGGAAGAACATTTTCCTCCGTTTGGGGCTTTTGAGTATTTTGTGGATAAGAGTGATTTGAAGTACAGTACGAGGAAACGTGATCAGTTTGGTGGCATTTGTAACAAGTTAGTTTATCGGAAAGAAAAATTCGGTACGAAATATTTTCAAAATCAATTAGGACGGAGTCGGGTACAGTAAAATTGCCTGTAGGTGCAAAGTAAACTTGTCTTCGAAAACTAAGTACATGGCTGTATTGCGGGTCTTGTATTCCAGCTCTAAGGAACGAAATCGGAGACATTAATTTAAAACCAAGATTGATTAAAGACTGTTCGATTATGTTATGGGGTATAGATGGACATACTTGGGATAGAACTAATCTATTAGCGGGTGTAATTAGTTTACGTGCTTTGATTATATGTTCTCTAATTTTAATTTCACCATGTTGACTTAGAAAATCATCTACAACTTGTATGTTTGAAAGGTAGATGCATATTCTTCCGTTTGACATTTTGGATGAGAACAGTACATTTTTTGGATGGACTATAGTTCCTACTGCAATGGTGTACTCTTCTGTTCTTATTCCGTCTACTGCCGGTAAAATTATGGCCTGGTTTTTTGTTGGGAATTTTGTTAATGGTTGTTGCTTAGTGATGGTAGAATAAGTAATATTTTGCTGATCGGGATTAACTGATGGACCCCTGTAGTTAGAAGTACCACCTGCCATTTTGTCAAACTGATCTTCTATCTTTTTTTAAAGGGTACCCCCCGTTAAGATAGGCAAAATGCCCTCACTCCCAGAATTCAATTTTATAATTTTTTTTACGTTCTATGCAACTAAAAAATGAGATAACGCGGATTTTTAGCTCGCCACCCCCCTTACCCCTCCCCCCACAGCCAAAAACGTAGATTTTTAGATTTAATTTTTTTTAGTTGGGTTGCAATCGATTTAAAAATTTCAAAAAATTCACACGTGTAGCTGAGGCTTTTACAAAACATGTCTATTTTTTATGGACCCGTAGGTCGAGTGTACATAACCTCAAATTTTTTTTTAACTTTTTTAAAACCTATAACTTTTTTTTGGAGGGGGCTACAGGTCCAGTTTTTTTTGCATTTTGTGTATTTTATCAAAGTCTATCTCTCTGATTTTTTTCAGATTTTTCCGTTAGGTGCGCCATCTTGAAAAATCAGAAAAACTGTATTTTTAGGGGGTTTTTAGGGATTTTCTCCATTTTATAGACTGCAACATAGATCAACTGAAGGTTTTTTTAATAGATTATGTATAATTTGAAATAACTATTTTAGGATTATCAAAAATTGGGCAAACCACCTTTAAACCCCCCCAAAAACCATGTTTTTTTAAGTTATGTAAGGGTTTTTGCGGGCTTAATGATATTTTTTGAGATCGATACAGCCTGAATATTTTTTTTCATTTTTTTACGTTATATGTGATTAAAAAATAAGACTAATCGCATTTTTAGCCCACCACCCCCCTCCCCTGCCCCTACAAAAACGTCAATTTTTCTATTTTTTTTTTTGTTTAGTAAAGTTGCAATTAATTTAAAAATTTTATGAGGCTTCTAAAAAACATATCTATTTTTTTAGACCCGTAGGTCGAGTGTACAATACATATAACCTTTTATAACGAATACATATAAACTTTGAGTTGGTCACTTTATGACTTTCATAATAATAATTTTTAATCGAGTTAAAGCCTTGAAAATGGCTATTTTCGCGTTTTTCAAATTTTAAATTGCATGTAACTCGACAACAGTTAATTTTATAGAAAAATCACAAGAGGCCTTTTTTGCTCAGGTTGATCCAGAGAATCTAAAACAAATTTGTCCTAAGTGAAAAAATTGATTTTTTGAATTCGTTTAAAAAATTGTTTAAACAATTTTCCGACCGCGGTACTGCCTTTCACCTTGTGGATTTGTTATAAGGACCTGTTTTTGAGCAAGTTTGTGCAAAAAAATGAATCGGAATAATTTACCTAATGGGGACAAGCATACAGCATGGACTATTTGCAATATGAGCCAAACGAAGATGGTTTGGAAAACATTAAACGATAGATACTGTTGTAGATATGAGTTGCGGAAACGGCAACATAACCATAGGCTGTTGTTCGCATGTAGCTGCCATAATATGATATTTATCGCATGGAAGATATTTTACAAAAATCATCAAGCCAGCAGAATATCTTACAAAACTCTTTGACAATACAGATGTTATACCTGTAATAGACGAAGACAGCGATGAAGACTTTAGAACTGTAAAGTGTAATACCAACGAATATACTCTCCGAATACGCTAAGGGTATATACGAAGCTATATATTCTTTGGTAATACATTCTTTATTCTTTTTATGGTGTTTTACGTGGCAGTAAACGTGAAGCAAAATGACATTTTAATAGGCAGAGCAGAGATATAGGTTATGTAGATGGTACAAGCACATATTTGAATAATTACAATATGTATAATGTAAGGTAATATTAGGGTACCTACTAAATACAAACTAATGAACAAAGAACAAAATGTTTTGATTCACAAAACGACAAGAAGTATGATATATTAAAATAATGTATTTTTCTTAAATTGATTATTCTGTTTTATTTTGGTTTTTTGTATCCTACCTAAAAGATATCACAATGACATATTTACTTTATACAAAAATATTGCAAAAATTTGAAATTATTTTGTTAAATGTAGTTTACTTGAGGACAAACTGAGCAACAGATATACTGAGAAAAAAAAATGAAAACGAAAAAATGATGATTTATTGGGCAGGTTGAGAGGGAGGAGGGCTAAAATTGAGCTAAGGCTTATTTTTAAACACATCAAACGTAAAAAAAAACGAAAAAAAGAATATTCAGGCTGTATTTATCTCAAAAAATATTAAGCCTGGATCCCGCGTTAATGGTATCTAGTCGGACAAACTTTGACGTAGGTATGGAAACAGGGGAAGTTTTAATTGTAAAACGTAATTTTAATTGTGGAACGTGTCATCCTGGCAAGTTTATGATTGTGAAAACTAGCAGGTGGTTTTTAAGTTTATTCAATAGCAAATTATATAAAATATACCTAAAAACTCAGTTATTTCAAATTATTCCTACATAACCTATAAAAAAAACCTTGAGTTAATCTATTTTGAAGTATATAAAATGGAGAAAATCCCTAAAAAGCACCGAACAAATCAGTTTTGCGGATTTTTGAAGATGGCGCACCTTACGGAAAAATCTGAAAAAGTCAGAAATATAGTTTTTGATAAAATACACAAAACACAAAAAATAGACATGGAGCCATCACCAAAAAAATATACGTACCTATTAAAAACAAAAAAAAAAGAGGTTATAATATGTACACTCGACCTTCGGGTCCATAAAAATAGATGATCTGTAAAAGCCTCAGCTTGTGCGTGTGAATTTTTTGTAAATTATAATTTAATAATTATTAATTATTAAATGTACACAATTTAACTAAAAAAAATGACCATTTAGAATAGTTAATTACAAAAATGCCACAAAGAAATAGCTTCAGAATAACATTTGTAATTGCAAACCAACTTAAAAAAAAATAAAATCGAAAAATTGACATTTTTGGCTGTGGGGGAGGGGGAATAGGGGAAGTGGGCTAAAATTACAGTGACTCCTATTTTTTAAAATCATATAGAACGTAATAAAAATTAAAAAAATATTCAGGCTGTATCGACCACAAAAAATATAATTAGACCCGCAAAAATCCTTACAAAACTTTAAAAAAACATGGATTTTGGGGGGTTTAAAAGTGTTTCGCCCAACTTTTGAATATCCTAATATACTCAGTTATTTTAAATTATACATAATCTATTAATAAAACCTTGAGTTGATCTATGTTGCAGTCTATAAAATGGAGAAAATCCCCAAAAACCCCCTAAAAAAACAGTTTTCTTGATTTTTCAAGATGGCGCACCTGACAGAAAAATCTGAAAAAAATCAGATACATAGATTTTGATAAAATACACAAAACGCAAAAAAAATGGGACCTGTAGCTCTCTCCGAAAAAAAGTTATAGGTTTTAAAAAAGTTAAAAAAAAATTTGAGGTTATGTACACTCGACCCATGGGTCCATAAAAAATGGACATGTTTTGTGAAAGCCTCAGCTACACGTGTGAATTTTTTGAAATATTTAAATCAATTGCAACCCAACTAAAAAAAATTAATTCTAAAAATCTACGTTTTTGGCTGTGGGGGGAGGGGTAAGGGGGGGTGGCGAGCTAAAAATCCGCGTTATCTTATTTTTTAGTTGCATAGAAAGTAAAAAAATTAATAAAACTGAATTCTGGGAGTGAGGGCATTTTGCCTATCTTAACGGGGGGTACCCTTTAAATTGAACTGTCATTTCAATAATTTTAATTTGGGTAGGTCCGACTCTGTTTATTTAAAAGTAAATAGTCGATCTAGCCATTAGCAAGATAATGACAATAGTTGAAACTAGTTTTTAAATAATTAATAAATACGAAATATAAATAATGTTCTTCATATGTATATAAAAACAATGCTTCTAATCAAACTACTGCAAATTTGGAAACTACTTACAGCTATTAACAGATCACTGTACACTGCTTCTACATATTTCGGTTTATTATTTAAATTTACAATGTTTCTTCTGAAAACTATGAAAGTTGTGGAGCTCAAAGTATTTCGACTTTTCTACCGGACAAAGTATTTCAGGACCGGACCTCTAGTTATTATTTATAACTGATCCAACATATGAGATAGCATAAGGAAGTTTAAACGACGAAGGGGCTAGATAAAAGATAAAGATAAATGCACATTGTCAACAAGCAGAAAAAAATGTTTATAATGTTGTACAATACCAAAAAAGATGTTGATTGTGCGCAAGATATAGCTGCATCCCCAATGACTAAATTGAGGGAGTGGCATCCATATGGCATAAAAAAAAGCAGGACGATAGTCTTTGCAAACACGAGCTTGTACACCTTTATTTCATCCATTCATGTTAGAGCCACTGTCATATCCTTGGCCTTACAATCATCTAAATCTAAATTCAATTAAAATCATTAATTAATTTTTTATTTATCTCATATAATAAGTAGGACTATGATTCGATACTCAGAACCAAACTATGGAAAGCAATGGAAGACATCGAAATTCCACTAATATTAATAAGAGCAGTCTACAAGAATAAAAAAGTAGCTATCCAAATGGAAAATAGAATATGCAGTCCATTTAATCCAATACAGTGAAAACTGCTTAAATCTTTAGTAATATGCAGGGTATTTCTAAATAAGCGCGACAAAGTTTAAGGGCTGCATGAAAAAATAATGACAGTTTCCATAAACGTATGTCCGCAAATGCTTCGTTTCCGAGATAGAGGCTGTTGAAATTTTTCTTACAAACTGACGATTTATTTAGTGCTCTAAAACCGGTTGAGATATGCAAATGAAATTTGATGGTTTTTAAGAGATAATTGTTGCGCATTTTTTGACATGAAATTAAGAATTTTATATCTACCGTTTGGCGCGAATACGGGTAATGGTCTGAATTTTTTAAAGAAAAAAAAGTACGCCACTGAGATATTTCAAATAAAATATCATTTTGGAATTCTTCGTTCAATTTGTGATACAAAAATTAATCTTTCCTTTTTTCATGCAACGCGCCGTTTTATGCAAAAAATAAAACATCTTAACCTTACAAAGTATTCGAAATAAGTTTCTGTATTATATTCATATGAAAAATAACTTGTCATTTCTAATTCGTTCATACCCAGTTTATTGGCAGAAAAAATTGTCAAAAGAAGAAATAATCACTTTTAAATGAAAGAATAGGTAAATTTATTTACTAACACGGATGAGAATAATAATTTTAAAAAATCACTTCAAATGTTCAAAATTCTGTTTACCTCCTGACATTGTGCAATTTAATATTATTATGTTTCCTACCATTAATTTTCGATACCTACTTACCGAAATTTATATAACGTACAAATAAAAAAAATACCTAGTTAATACATACCACAAATTCTCAATATCTAACAAATCTTTGTTTTATTTCACTTTAATTATTGCACACCCACGGGCACACGCCAGTCTTGTTAACGGAAGTTTATAGAACAGAAAGACCAAATTATTTAACCTTAACCATTGAGGCGTATGTAAATCTTTGACATAATATAAAGCGCCAGTATTGTAATATCCCTGACTATTCATACATTTGATCGTTGTCAATTTTTTAAGTATCTATGTATTACATTGTTACCATAAGTGATAGGTACGTGACAAAAATGTCCTTTTAAAAACTGAACAAACCTTTTAGATCGTAAAAAACATTTTTAGTTTGCATTAATATTGTATGGCCGATAAAAATTCTTAGGTTGCATTACATTGATTAGAAAATTGTTGTTTTTGTCTATTATTCTTTTTTTTGAGTTATTGATTCTGATTATAGCTAGCAATAGTTTTCTTATTATTAAAATTATTATTCAAGCATGTCTTAGGAATAATACTCAAAGTTATAAAAAAATAATGTAAAAAATATTTTATTTTTATATCAGCATCCCTCAAAATTTGGCGCCCCGGGCGGTCGACCGGCTCGCCCGCCACTTTATCCGGCGCTGTTTTGAGCAGAGGAAATATATGGCTATGCAATATTTACTATTGTCGTATATTGTATAATAAACAATTTAAAAAGATTAATGCGGCAAATAAAATTCATTTGCTATTTTATATTTTCTGGATATGGACATTCCGAGATAAAGACGATAACAATAATATGAAAAAAAATTGATTTTTTTGTAAGTTTTATAAAGAAGGTATCAAAATGAAGAATTGATAGAGAGAATTTTTCATTTAACCTTCCGATGACCAACCTTTTTTTGTTGCACGGATGACCAAGGGGGGGGGGGGGGAAATGACCCCAGGTCAAAAATGTCAAAAATGACAATTAACAAAAAAGAAAGTTTTTTTTAATTTTTAAATTTTTCTTTTGGTATGGGCTTTATGTCATTCAGCCAGTCACAACATGAGTATTAGTGTCATGTGTAGGGTGTATGTTGAGTAAGTGTCTTGTTACTTTGCAAAGTCGACGTCATTAGCGTAAGACTACTTGTAATTACACATAATAGACGCTATTTTACTAAACATCAACTTCAGAATATATTTTTTATTCGTAAAATATAGGGAATTTTTTTAATTTCAAAATATGAGGATATTTAGAATGATATTAAAGTCAAATAAAAAAATAATGAGTTAAAAATTAAAAATACTTTTGAATTTATTAAAGAAAAACATACGCTGGGGTCACAATTTCCCCCGCTTGGTCATCCGAAGGTTAAAAACGATATACAAGGATACTATTGGTAAATCGCAACTTTATCTATTAAAACTTTCTCCAATAAAACTAAATAAAATTAGACATCTTAATTTGGAATTATACAGTGGTTCAAAATGCTGAAAACGTGGTCATGTGGTAAAATAAAAAGTCCCTATTTAGGGATTTTCATGTTTACAGTAGTTGTTTTCTCATACTATCATATAGCGTCGTAATCACTTGTGTCACGTGTAAGCAGTCGCGTGTAGAGAAAAAAATCTCACAATACGAATTTAAAACAAATTTCTATTTTATAATATTTTTATTTACTTGTTATGTTAAAGATATCTATTTATAACAATTTTAAAGCTAATTGGTTCTCACCAAAGCTTTAAATTCCACAAAAAAAAAGAAAAAAAATAAATTTAAAAAAATTTACACGCATTACTACAATCTTCCTCGGCGCACTTACGAGTGGAAAGTTGGGTTGCAAAATTGTTCATTAAGTTATCACGGAAAAGGATAAAATGTGAGATTTTTTTCTAACGACGCGACTGCTGCCGGGTTCAAGACCATACCGAATCGGATCTATGATCTATTCTTATTCATAACTCCGGGACAAGTAAGCCATGTACGATCTTATTTTGGCCGGCAGTGAAAGTCAAAAAGAACGCGTAGGTATATTGAAAACGCTGTATAGTCCATGTGGTGAGATCGCTCCCGTCTGGAAAAATTTCTGATTCGGTTTCTTTGTGGATTCCTATTCAAAAATGTCCCCTTTAAACAAATCTGAAGGGCGCCTGGCGGAATTTTTGGGCAAAAATTGTTTAAACAATTTTTTTAAACAAATACAAAATATCACCATTTTTTTGCTCTAGAACATATACTTTTAGGTTTGTTGGGTCATTCTAAACAAGAAAGATATCTTATAATTTTTCTTAAAAATTGATAGTTTTCGAGTTACAGGCGATTTAATATCTGAAAAATGCGAAACTACGCATTTTCGAGGCTTAAAAACTCATATTTAAATTAGCATTTTTGAGGTTATCAGATACTTTTTTTTGGATTGAGGTGGAACGCTCTTAGCAGACTGAGGGCCCATAGACCAGAGTATGATCCATGCGTACCGCATGATCCCCATAACCAGCCGCCTACCAACTAAAACCACCCCCTCTTCCGACCCGGCATATCCCTGGATGTGTTCTTTAGAGAACGATACATGGGAACATTCCGCGCTGTCTAGGATATATGTTAGAAACATGTGTGTCCTATTTATCTGCCTAAGAGCGGCAGGAATAAACGGATTTTATTTTCCTGAAGTGGAAAGTGGGCTAAGCACCTACCGGGGAGTGATAGGACTTAGATGTATTAAGGATCAAGATTAGGTCTCTACATATGATCGAAAGTGCTTTTATTATTATTATCATCCAGATTTAGCCATACGGCTCACACTCCCTCTAAGGGGAAAATTGACTCATCCCAGACACCTACGGTATCAAAAGGATTGAGCTCTGGTGGGACTCTGTCCGTGTTATCGAGCCCTAGGCAGTGGCGGCTGGTGGGGTAAAATTTTGGGTAGGCCAAGCCAGCAAATTACATATAGCTATGTGTAATCAGTGGCGTATCCAGAGGGAGGGGTCACGGTGTCATGACCCCCCTCCCCCCCAAATATTTGAAAACCCACTTATCCTATTGGTGGTAAGACTAAAAGTGACCTTGCATCAGAGAAAAGTAATCACCCTCAAGATCCATGACCCCCAAAACAATAGCCGCCAGTGTGTGTAATACATATTTTTTTGTGTGTGAGAGTGGGAATCTTCTAAAGACCGTACCAGATGAATCGTACCTGGCGTGTGTTGGATTCAGAGTAAACGGAGTACATCCGAAAGCAGTTCCCCCTCTGGGGGCCTTGTCTCCGGATGCTCCGTGTTACAATGCCTCTACCAACTAAACCCACTCTCGGCTTACGCGCGTGGCACGTCTTTCCAGACCGTTCTCTCGCGCGCACAGCCGCTCTTTTTCTGTTCTTTCCTTTTTCTCTCTGTTGCTTATATTGCTCTTGTTTACCCCTGTTGTCTCTCTCTTTCTATAATCTCTCTTTCTATAATCAGTAGACAGTGATGAAAGCCGATTTTGCGTCATTGTATTTCGAAGAGACACCGAGAAGAGATGACTTTATTCGCTTTAAAGTGGAGAAGGTTCTTTCAACTGCAGCGTTGTTGCAGGTATTGTAGCAAGTAAACAAAATAACGTAGCTTTCAAGAAGAATTTCATTGGTTTCGTTGTCAAACATACTTTTAATTAGTTCTAACAAACTCTTATCGTGAAAATTTTCACGTGAATAGCAGAAAAAATCATCTCTCCAGTTCAGTTTTTAATAAGGATTTATTAAAAAGTAGTTCATATGTATCCATCAATGAGTCCAAAGCTTTTTGTGGAAATTTAGCGCCATATATATTCTGTGTGAATCTTTTATTATCGCCCAATTCCAGAAATAAATTCCGTTTGTTTAAAAATATGTTACAATAATTATAGATTATGTTATAGTTACATATTTTTTTATCATAACTTAAAAGAAAATTTATATTACAATTCGATAATTACGTTACAAGTGGCAACGATGGTTGGCGAAGGCCCGATCGTCAGGTGGATTTTCACAGATCCGATGTCCGACAGTACGATGATACGATAGAAATTTCAGAGAATTTCATTGGCTGAAAAGTGACAGATGGGTTTTCGTACGAAATTAAAAAGTCATCGGAAGAAGTTAAAATCACAAACCATACATACTCATAGACGTTTCACGTAAATTGTCAAGGTCAAGACAGAAAATTAGTTACCATTCCAATCCAGAGATGTCGCTGTCAGTCAATTTTCTTGTCATATTTAACAGTTGACAATTAAATTAATTTGTTATTTACTTATTATTTTACAGTTTGTGACTTAATTATTTTATTATAGTGGTGTTACATTTTTATTTAGATTTCATCACAATTTTAATCAATTTATTGTATTAACCTCCTCTCCGTTTTTATGAGTAGAATTTTTAGTTTACATTAATCATCCCGTGTTGTGTTTCTCCACATTTAAAAAAGCAATATAATAGATCCTGAAACAGTTTATTCCAATAGACAAGTGTGTCATCAACATTTCGGGCCAATATATTTTTGGAAGTTTGTAAAAGATTATAAGGTATTTATCTAAACAATCATCCTACAAGTTTCTTTCAAAAATTTTCATTCAACTCAATATTACACATCAGTGCTTTCACGTGACACATGGCAAGTAGTGTTTAGCATTTTGAAAACAAATTTGAATATTTGAAGTTTTCAGTAAAACCGTAAAACTATGATTTTTGGTTATATTGGTATTTCAGCCCCGATTACAACACTACCTACTAACAGAACTTTTAGACAATACTTTTAGTTGGTATTTTTTATGTAGATGAAACTTTTAAGGTAATTTTAACTCATAATATAATTATTGAATAAAACATTGAATTGTCTTTCTGTTGTTTTAATTTCCTGCGAAATTTCATCAAAAATCTCGCAAAATTTATAATTTGAAATTCCCACGTAACTAAAATTTGTCAATTTAGTTCCTATTCCAATCAAGAGATGGCGTTAATTCGATCCGAAAGATTAACATGGTCGTGAAACGTCTAGAGTATGTATGGTTTGTGGTTAAAATTATTTTAACTTTTGCACGAAAATCAGATGAATTTTGACACTGTTGACATTCTATCTTGAACGTCTTGATAACCTTACTTTTGTGAAGTGTTTATGTTTTTGATATATTGAAATGGAACAACAAAATCGTAATTCTAAATGGATGTTGTTCTGAAACTATTTTCTTGCGGCATTTTTGTAATTAACTATTTTTAATGAGAAATAAGCCACAATTTTAATAAAAAAAAAAGATTTTATTTTTTAGTAAAATTGTGGCTTATTTCCCATTAAAAACAGTTAATTATAAATGGATGTGATGGTTACCCTCTTCAAACAGATAATTTGACGAATCCATGATGATCCAAACAATAATAAGAATAAAATCGAAATAAAACTATCTATCTGTTCCTGTTCAATATCCAACAGCAAACATTTGTATCAAATATAAATCCATGGAATAATCTGACATATTACACAAATGTCAAAAAATTTCGGATACGACAATCAAATATATTCGTACGAAAAAATTTCGTATTTCGTGTCTTCGGATATCGGATCTGTGAAAATTAGCCTTAAACAGCAAGCATACGACAATATAAAAATCGTTGTCCGGCAAGCGACTTAACTTCAAACGCTTTTTGTACGGAGATCTTATGTGAGCGGGGTCGGCCGGCTCCGAACGGGCCTATTAATGATATTTAAAATGCCTGGATACGATTCAATGCTTTCTGTGATAATATATTATAACATAGTTGTTTTAATGGAAGCTAATGTATTGAGTGATTTAGTACATTTAAAAGTTATTTACATGCATTAACATAATTTATGAATATATGTTCTTCAATTTTAAAACTGTTAAAATTATTGGTTAGGCCCGGCCTATCCTGCCTACCCCCAAAAGCCGCCACTGGCCCTAGGTGACTTGGAATGCAGGTGTATCTCCCAAAAATTTTCGTACACTTCTGGCCGTCGCGAGTAGTACAGCTTTCTGCATGGTCTTATAAAGATGTTCGTTCAGACCCAGCTTTTTTATGCTTTCGAGGAGGGTCTTCGGAATGACTCCAGTAGTAGATATAATAATCGGTATCGTCTGGGTACTTTGCATTCTCCATTGCCTTCGTATTTGAATTTCCAGATCTCTGTAGTTGGCGATCTTTTCAGTAAATTTACTACGTAGATTATTGTTGTTAGGTATCGCCACATCATAGTGTTGTTTGTCTTGTTAGTTTATTAACTAGTACGAGATCTGGTCTATTATGTGCCACTGTTTGGTCTGTGAGCACAGTGCGGTTTTCCCACTGCGTCATGCCGTTCCTTGTATTCAGTTGCAGCAAATGCCTGGCAGCCCCCTGTAATATGTTGGATGGTTTCTTGGGCTTGACATCCATATCGGCATCTGTCGTTTTGAACCTGAGGGTCTTTGATGATATATTTCAAGTAATTTCTGGTTGGTATAACCTGATCCTGAATGGCCAGTAATGTACCCTCCGTTTCAGTGAACATCCTTCCTGATGTCAACCAATAGTTCGACGCTGTATTGTCGACATAGTCTTGGCTGACCTCATTGGGATGTCGCCCGTGTAGAGGTTTACCCATCCAGGTGCGCATTTTTTCGTCTTTAGTGAGGTGGTTTATGCGCATTTCTGGTTCCCTCAGTTTGATCGGTGTTGTGTCATCTACTGCGCAGATAGCGCGATGTAGAGTAGATGTCTCAGCCTGCATCTGAAAATAAGTTCTTAAGTTAGCAATTTGTTTGTCTAATTGCTCACCTATATCCATAAGTCCTCTTCCTCCTAAATTCCGTGGTAATGTCGTTCTTTCCACTGCACTTTTGGGATGGTGTTTTTGTGCCTTTGTGAGGTGCGTTCTTACTTTCCGCTGAAGATTTTCTATGTCCGTTTTTGTCCACTTAACAATGCCAAATGAGTAGCTAATCGCGGAACATGCGTAGGTGTTTAGTGCCTTAAACAAATTTCTACTGTTAAGGTGTGAGCGAAGCAGCTGTTTTACCCTTCGTATAAACTCTGTAGTTATCTCTGTTTTAATTTGTTTATGGTCAATTTTCCGCGCTTGCTTTACTCCAAGATATTTATACATATCGTTTTCAACCATGGCCTCGATGTTCTGGCCATTTTGCATATCGAATCCTCCGGGCTGTACTTTTCCTCTGACTATATTTAAAATACGGCACTTGTCTAGTCCGAAGTGCATACCAATATCATTAGAAAAATTTTCTACAGTTTTTAGCATCTCATCGAGTTGGTTTCGAGTGGAAGCCATTAATTTCAAATCATCCATGTACAATAAATGATTAAGCTTCGCCACCTCATTGTTGTTATTTTTGATGCTAAAACCTGCGTCTGAGTTCAATAGCTGAGATAGTGGGTTCATAGCTAGACAGAACCACAGAGGACTCAACGAATCTCCTTGAAACAGGCCCCGGCTGATTGCGATATTTTCATATTATTTTTATTATTATTATTTTTTTATTTTTTATTTACATGAGGATGGTGAGGAAACCTCCTTATCCGCTTTGCTCTGCGCGCTCGAGTATCGCCCTTTCTTTAATTATATTAGTTACGACGTCAATTATGTATTCGTAGCTGTTTCTAATTTCTAACGCGAGGTTTAATATGTTGTCCGGACCTATATCCCCGAATCGGTTTCTGAGCCTGGCCTGCCCGCGAGCGTAGACGCTGCACCGAAAAACGCAGTGCTCCGCATCCTCCCTCACGCGGCAGGTCAGGCACAGGTCATCGTTAGCCTTCCCGATGCGGTGTGTTAACGCTCGGAACAAACCAAGGTTCATAAATAGACAGGTTGCATGGTAACTTTCCACCAATCAGCGTCGAGAATCTAATGGCGGGAGTGACGTCACCCAGAATGCTGCATTCAAATTCATTCACTTCACTCATTGAAATGAACTCAGAAAGTAGGAATGTATTGAAAATGTGTATATTTAAAAAAAATACGTTTGGATTTTTAATAACTATTTATTTCATATATTCGTTAAAAAATGTGGTAGATACCTGTAGAGTTACAAAAATCATAGAATATAATTGCAATTAAATATATGCAGTAGAATAGCATTACTACTTAATTAAAGCAGAAGGAGATTCTTTCTTGTGTATATATGGGACTAAATCATTCAAATATCCTAGGTATATTAATAATGGGTTGAATACAATTTACTTTTTTAAATGATTTTGAGTAGGTATATAATAATTTTGAATTGGGGATACTGCATGTAGTACATTATTGTAAATTCCTCCTAACATGTAAACCATGGTGAAAAAGAGATTCAACTAAAGATTTATGTATCAAAATTAGTAGTTTTTCCCTTAAGTTTAACATAAGAGCATCTGATTACGTTAGGTACTGGATTATAATATCTAAAACTATTAAAACATTATGATTCCATTCAATAGGTACCTGTGAAATTTTACATTAACAGTAAATTATAAAAAAAATACAATTTCAGCGCAATAAAGGGAATTTTGCCCATTTTATATATTCATTTAGTTTATAATTGTTTATTCAAACGATCTTCAGATGGCTGCAATATTGGTTATAATTTTATATGAAACAATTACATATAATAGATCTATTATCTATAGACTTAATTAGATATATTGTTCAATAAGTCTAAGCAGATTGTAACCTACACAGATGATGTAAACTTGATGTGAAGAACCGCAAGAGACATTACAGAACTGTAATGTCTCTATACACGAATGTCCTTTACTATACAATACAGCAGAAAGAAAATCCAGTAAAGTAAGTAGGTACTTAATACAACCACATTAAAATGTATCTTAACACTTGTAAAAGAGTTTTCGGTTAAAGTTATTATACTAAAAACACTTAATAATATCTATAGATACATTATATCTTAAGATATAAACACAAATTAAAACACTAACGATATTTAATAACAAAATATAGCCTCCAAACCACGTATCCTATTATGTTTACAAACAATTCGTAAAATTGATCGTCTGGGTGACGTCACGATGACAATATTTCATTTGTCAATGTCAAAGTTACCATACAACCTATGGTATAGGGACCTTGGGAAAAAACCATGTCCCGTTAGAAATTGTGTGAAATAAAAGTTGGTCCTCTTGAACTTGCAAGCGAACCACGACTTCACATTCGGTATTAATCTCTTCATCCACTGCTTATTTTGTTCTGCCTCCCATTCCGCCTGCCAGTCCGCCAGAAGCCGTTCTCTGACGACCGCTCTTGCTTCCGGCAATTGACCGTTCGGTGTTTTGTAGAGGGACGTACGTTCCCTGGCTAGCAGGTGGATAGGAGGGGCGCCCGCAATTACTTGCAGGGCCGTGGTTGATACCGTCCAGTATGCACTGCATACGTTCAGCAGAGGCTTCCTCTGCGCCTTGTTTAACATATCTTTATATTTTTGGTACCTTAGAGCCTCGATCCAGACCGGTGCCCCGTAGTGAAGGGTCGACTGTACAATAGGTTACCAGATACTTAAATTGAAGATTAAACATTCAGCTTCAAGATTCTGAAGAGTGATCGCGTCTAGCCTTAATTTATACCGTTGTTTTTTAATTGTTAAATATGCCTGTTTATCCGATTTTTTTTGCCGGTGCGGCGCACTCTGTTTCAAAAATCTCCTGTTTACCTCCGAAAAATACTTTTTGTAGATTCTTTGGGATATTCTAAATAAAATAAGTTTCTTGATATTTTTCTCAAAAGTTAATAGTTTTAAAGTTATAAGCGATTTAAAATCCGAAAATGCCAAAAAACGCGTTTTTGGATTTTAAATCGTTTATAACTTTAAAATAGTTAACTTCTGAGAAAAATGTCAAGAAACTTATTTTATTTAGAATGTCCCAAAGAATCTAGAAAAAACATTTTTCGGAGGAAAGTTGGAGATTTTTGAAATAGAGCGCGCCGCACCGGCAAAAAAATTGGATAAACAGGCATAGTTAACAATTAAAAAACAACGGTATAAATTAAGGATACATGCAATCACTCTTCAGAATCTTGAAGCTGAATGTTTAAGCTTCAATTTATGTATCTGAAAACCTCAAAAATACTAATTTAAACATGAGTTTTTAGGCCTAGAAAATGAGTATTTTCGCATTTTTCAGATTTTAAATCGCCTATAAGTCGAAAACTATTACTTTTTAAGAAAAATTACAAGATACCTTTCTTGTTTAGAATGACCCAAAAATCCTAAAAATACATGTTACAGAGCAAAAAACGCGATCTTTTGTATTTCTTTAAAAAAATTATTTAAACAATTTCTGCCCAAAAATTCCGCCCGGCACCCTTCAGATTTGTTTAAAGGGGACATTTTTGAATAGGAATCCACAAAGAAACCGAATCAGAAATTTTTCCAGACGGGAGCGGTCTCACCACATGGACTAGTAAAACTTTTCGTAGTATCGTAGTTTAATAATTTTATTGCTATAAAGTAGATTCTTCCTTTTTAAGTATGTATTAATGTAAGATGAATGTTGACTAAGATTTGATATCTAACAATTAAATGCATAAATTTTTTTTAATAAATAAACATAAACAGTAAAAATATAATTGAAATAATCAAAATTTCATAAAAATATATTCAAAAAGTACATAATTCTGCGATTAATATACACACACCCAAACTTATATGGAATCACCTGCTATTTCTTATTATTTCGGGCGAATTTAAAAAAACGAACACACGAAGTCAAACAATATTTATTTTAAAGCAATTTAATAACAAATACATAACAATTAAATAAAACAATAACGTATTTAACAAACAAATTGAAAGTAGTTGTTTTAAAGTCAATAGCATACAAAATTTCAATGTAAAACGAATAACGTTTAACTTGTTTTAATTTATTCTTTTTGTATTTTGTGGTAGTCAGTGTTATCACCTCTAGCTGTCATGAGACTGAATAGCTCACAAATGTAAAGTCCTGTGATCATAGATCACTTGAAGTGATTGTTGACAGAGCGATGACACAGGACAAGGACATGAGGCCTCATGGCAGGGGTTAGGTCAAGTAACGATAATAGACCAATGACATATAATTATAAAGTATGATTATTGAATAAAGTACTACAACAATTCATAAGATTTTAAACATTATTACATGGCGCAGTCTAGTGGAAAATAAACCAAAATCATGGAAGTGAGGTTACCAAATACATTGTCATTTGAAGGAAATGTGGCCGAAAATTTTAAAAGATTCAGACAAAGTTTTGAAATATATCTGATGGCCTCTGGAAAAAGTGGTAAAAGTGATGACGTTAAGGTAGCAATTTTACTCAATCTAATTGGAGAAGAAGGCATTGAAATCTATAACACTTTGGAATTAACGGAGGCCCAAAAAGGCAAGCTAGCAGATGTATTGGAAGCATTTGAGTCTTATGTCACGCCTAGAAAAAACGTGGTCTATGAAAGATATGTGTTTTACAACCGCATTCAAGAAGAAAGAGAGCCGTTTGACCACTTTTTAACAGATTTAAAAAACAAAGTAAAAAATTGTGAGTTTGGAGCAGAAGCATCTTCAATGGTAAGAGATAGAATAGTATTAGGCACTAATAGTAAGGATGCACAACAAAACATGTTAAAGACCATTAATTTAGATCTGGCTAAAGCTATTGAAATATGTAAAATGCATGAAATATCCCAAGCTCAAATAAAAGAAGTTCAGAACAGCTTGGAGAAGGTTAAAATTGAATCAATTGGGAGTAAAGCCAAGCAGGGGCAAAATTCAGTCCAAACATTCAGGAGTGCAAATTCTAGAGATGAATATAGCTGCAGAAACTGTGGGAGAGTCCATGGGCCAAGGAGGTGTCCAGCATATGGAAAAAAGTGCAGAAAGTGCGGTAAAAATAACCATTTCGATAAAGTGTGTTATCATAGCAGGTTAGTGAGAGAAGTACAAGTGGAAGAAAGTGAAAATAACGAGGTAGGTGATTTTATGATATCATCAATCACTGTTAATGAAATCAAGAATAAAAATAATAAAGACTGGATCGAAAATTTAAAAATTAGTAATGTTGATATACCTTTTAAAATAGATACAGGGGCACAGGTTAACATTTTGCCTAATGGTTTTGTTCAAAAAGTTTGCAAAATTAATGATTTAAAAGAAACTAAAGTCATACTTGAAACATATGGTGGTTTTAAGGTCGTTCCTATTGGTACAATAAAACTTGTCTGTAAATATAAAAATATTGATTATTTATTAGAATTTGTTGTAGTTAAAGATAGCCTTACACCAATTTTAGGGTTAAAATCATGCTTAGATTTAGATTTGATACGAAGAGTAGATAACATAGATTTAAACATAACAAAAAGTGCCTTTATTAAACAAAATAGTGATGTATTCATTGGATTAGGCAAATGTCCTCAAAAATGTAAACTAAAACTTAAAGATAATTGTGTTCCTGTAGCTAAACCACCACGAAGGGTCCCTTTAGCCATTAAAAAAAGATTAGAAAACACACTTTTAGATTTAGAAAAACGTGGCATCATATCTAAATGTGAGGGTCCTACTGAGTGGTTGAGCAATTTAGTTATCGTTGAAAAGCCTGATAAAACGTTAAGAATCTGTTTGGATCCTAAAGATTTAAACCAAGCGCTTGAAAAGGAATATTGCTTAATACCTACTATTGAAGAGATATGCAATAAGTTAAAAAACAAATGCTATTTTTCTGTTTTAGACTTTAAAGAGGGATTCTATCAAGTTCAGCTAGATGAGGAGTCCAGTAGAGTTTGTGCATTTGGAACTCCCTTTGGAATTTGGAAATTTGATAGACTTCCATTTGGACTAAATATTGCCCCCGAATTTTTTCAAAGAATTAACTTAGAGAATTTTGGTGATATTGAGGGCTGTCTTATATATTTTGATGATCTTTTGATATTTGCTGATAGTCTTAAAGAACATGATAGAATCCTTAATGAAGTATTGGAACGTGCTAGAAATATTGGGGTAAAATTTAATTCTAATAAGATACAATATAGAATGTCTGAAGTAAAATATTTGGGAAATACATTTGATAAAAATGGTATGAGACCTGACTTAGATAAAATAAAAGCTATTATTAATTTAAAAGAACCCAATAATAAAAAAGAGTTACAAAAAATTTTGGGCATGATCAATTATCATCGCAGTTTTATACCAAACTTATCGGATGTATCAGCCCCATTAAGAGAATTGTTAAAAAAGAATACACTTTGGGTGTGGACTAAAAGTCACACAGACGCATTAAATTTAATAAAAAAGTTAATTTGCTCACCACCAGTTCTTGCAAATTTTGATGAAAATAAGTCAATAATAATTCAAACAGATTCAAGTCAAAATGGCGTGGGATGTGTATTACTGCAGAATCATAAACCGGTATCTTTTGCTTCTAGGTCTTTAACTGATTGTGAAACTAGATTTAGCCAGATTGAAAAGGAACTAAATGCAATCCTATTTTCTTGTACTAAATTTCATAATTATATTTATGGTAGAGAAGTTAAGGTATTCACAGATCATAAGCCATTGATTTCGATAATGAAGAAAGGCATAGCTGAAGTAGATTCTCCTAGACTACAACGTATGAAGGTAAAATTATTAAAATATGACTTAACTGTGGAATATATGCCAGGCAAGGAAATGCTAATAGCTGATTTGTTATCTCGTAATTTTGTGAAGGAAAAGGTAGAGGATGATGCTTTTGTAACAGAAATAGTGCATACAATAAATATAACAGATGAAAGGAGAGAGGAATTTATAGCTGAAACTAAACAGGATAAAAAACTTCAATTGATCAAAGATTTTTGTGAAAAAGGGTGGCCGTCATGCTCTTCGAGGGTACCTTATGTAGTAAAAGATTATTTTAGTATTAGGCATGACATCTACATATTGAATGATTTGATATTTTATATGGACAGAGTTATAGTTCCGGATTCTTTAAGGCCTAGGATGTTAAAGTTTCTTCATGAAACACACTTTGGAGTTACAAAGACACAGCAAAGAGCAAGGCAAGTGTTGTTCTGGCCAAATATGAATAAGGACATAGTGGATTTGGTTAGAAATTGTGTTGATTGTGAGAAATATCACAGAAGTAATGTTAAAGAGCCATTAATACTAAGAGAAATTCCAGAACTTCCATTTCAAATGCTAGCGGCTGATATTTGTGAGTTCGGAGGAGCATCTTATTTAATTGTAATGGATTATCTCACAAAGTGGATTGAAATTGTTCTGTTGCCGTCCAAAACATCCCAGTCAATAATAAAATCATTTAAGACCATGTTTGCCACTCATGGGATTCCTTTGGAAATTGTATCTGACAATATGCCTTTTGGCTCTAAGGAATGTAGAGAATTCTCTAGAGAATGGAATTTTAAATTTGTGACATCTAGCCCTAGATATCCTAGATCAAATGGGCAGGCGGAACGAGCTGTTCAGATAGCTAAAAATATTCTCAGAAAGTGTGGTGATCTTCAGTTAGCTTTATTAGAATATAGGAACACACCACTGTTAGGATCAGACAAGTCCCCAGCACAACTCTTGAATAGTCGTAGACTTAGAAGCAAACTTCCAGTCTTACATGAAAAATATTTACCAGAACAAGTAGACCTAACAAGTGAAAAGAATAAATTGGATGACAAAAGAAAATTGTACAAGCACTACTATGATAGAAATACAGCTGCAAGAGAAGAATTAAGTGAAGGCGATAACGTTGTTATAAGGGAAGATGGGCAATGGAAACCTGCTGTGGTCAGGCAATGTTTACAAGAGCCAAGATCATATGTTATTGAGAAAGAAAATGGAACATTGGTAAGAAGAAATAAATATCACTTGAGACCATCTAGTAATACGCCTAAACATCACATTAAATTAGAAGATGATCTTGATGATAATCAGAGTAACAAACCTTCAACATCAATGGCCTGTGAGAGTGAAGTACCGAATCAGTTTCCTACCAGAGGTAAAAGAGTAATTAAACCCCCAACTCGATATAATGATTTCGAGATGTACTAGTTTTGTAATCACTTAATATTATTGTTAGTCGTAGGTAGTATTAGTATTTTATAATATTTTATTCTGAGTTTATTGTTGTAAGTTCTCTGCTTTATAGGAAGGGAAAGATGTCATGAGACTGAATAGCTCACAAATGTAAAGTCCTGTGATCATAGATCACTTGAAGTGATTGTTGACAGAGCGATGACACAGGACAAGGACATGAGGCCTCATGGCAGGGGTTAGGTCAAGTAACGATAATAGACCAATGACATATAATTATAAAGTATGATTATTGAATAAAGTACTACAACAATTCATAAGATTTTAAACATTATTACACTAGCCCTTATGCAAGCTTCAGTTTGCGTGGGCACGCCCCTAATCAAATTATCAACATTTTGTTGTGGTAGGTTGCTCCATCCTTTAAAAGCAGCTTGTACTAGCCGTTCGGTGTTTTGTGGATTATCCCGGAGAGCTCTAATTTTTCTTTTAAGCATATCCCACAAATACTCTATAGGATTAAGCTCGGGTGAGCGATCAGGCCACTCCAAACAAGGGATACCTTCTGCTTCAATGATGTCTGTAGTCACTCTAATGGTATGTAGAGGTCCATTATCATGCAATAAAATTAAATTTTCTCCTGTTGCGCCTCTCCAGAGCCTGACTACAGGTTATCAACATACCTGTGAGCAGTTAAAATTGATTTGATGAAAATTAAAGGAGTTTTTTTACGGATCACAATTCCTCTCCAGAACATTACACTTCCCCTTGTATATTTGTGAACAGATCTGACAGTTTTCGTTCTTGCTTGTCTTCGTCGACCTCTAAGTACACCATTTCGTGGGTCATCTGATTACATTAAATTCTGACTGTTTTTGAAAATAGCACATTTTGTCAATTCCCAATGTTCCAGTTTTGGTGGCGAAGACACCAATTTAGGCGATCAATCTTGTGCTACCTGGATAACTCGAGAACCCATAACTGTCACCTGCTGTATACTTCTTCGTACGAACTCTTCTTCTTATCCTTTCAACTAAAACAGTTAACATGTAGCTTCTAAAAGCTGCCTTTGGAGCTGCAGGTGAGAAATGGTTGGGTGTCTTCCAGCTGATTGGACAATTAAACGATCATGGAGAGCCGTTATTACTTTTGGCGACTTTTCCTTGCTTTATTTTTGAGCTTTCCTAGATCCTGTTACCTAGCATATGTATTGGACAGAACGCTCTGTATTACGCCTAGCTCTGCAGCTATGTCCATCTGAGAACATTACTTTCTCCACAAGACCAATAATCTTTCCTCGTTGTAAGTTCTATAACCCCACATGAGGCATATTTTCGTTTTTTGACGCAAAAGTTAGTTTATTTATTTTCGTTCAACTTGCAACCCAAGCAAATAATCTATACCGTACCGGGCTGTACTATCCGATTGTCTTGTATATTTGTTTATTTTCAATAAAAACCTTTAATCTTCCCAACAATAACAATTTTTTTTAAAAGAAATAAATATTACTTTGAAATACATGGTGATTTCATATAAGTTTGGGTGTGTGTATATATCAAAATGCACAGTCAGAAGGTACAGTATCACATTTATTTACTGCAGGCATGCCTTTAACTGTCTCTATATTGTTGGCAGTTATTGTTTGATTACAAAAGTGTGAAATGAAGCACTGAAGCATATTACATGATTCTGGCGATTCTTGCGTATTTATGGGCGGTACCTAAGTAATAGGTTCTAAATATTGTACTTAGAAAAGAGAATGTATTGGTAATCAGCAAGTTCAAAAGTCCCTTATTATATTAAGATTTCAAAAAATATGCGTTTAAAATTAAATTTTCGAATTTCTTTTTGCTTTGCCATATTAGATCCGTGATTTTGTTTTTCAAAAAAATAATGTTAGATTTGTAATCAACGACTTACGCTCGGTTTCATAATCAGTTAAAGTGGACTTTAAATTTTAAGTTAGTACCTTATGAGTAAATGTCAACTTAAAAATGAACTTTAGTTAATGTTCACTCAGGGGCGTCATTTGATAGGGGCAGGGGGGCATTCCCCCCCCCTGGCCCTGAAAATGACTGAAATTTACAAAAAATACATCAATTTTCATCATTACATCATATATAATGTTGTAAGGGGTTAGGGGATTCTCGTGATATATTATGGCCACGCGGGGTGAAATGGAGCAATATGCAAATGGCGGGAGGGAAAGGATAAGGGTGAATTGCACTAACTCTACCGTTCACAACACATTTATTCCGTTATTAACAAAACGCGAACAAAGAACAAACAGTACAGATAGTTATTACAGTAGTGATACAAAGAAATACTACAATAATTCAACGTCTCTTTTCACCGTCCCGATTCGTGTCGGCATCTTGTTCTGGCGCGCAGTCTCTTCGATTTGGATCGAATGAACATTCGATTCTTCAAGGTCGTCGTTTAAACAGTGGATCGGAGAAGCACAGGGCCGGCTCGTTACATCCTCCCCCTTTGGATCGCCGCTACGTCTCGTGTGGCGGTCCAAGATCAGGTTGAACTCTTCCTCGTCTCTAAAACGGCGAGGCGGACGTCTTCGACGAGCTGGCCTGGACGAAGGCGCAAGTTGGTGCTGGCTAGCACTTTCTAGGGCATCGGAAGATGCCAAAATCGGCAACGGATTAGTATTTTCGTCGCTCGTGGATTGCACATCACCTATGTGCGATTCAGGTTCAACGGTATCTGGAACTACACCGTTGTCAGTCGATGGGGCAGAAACTGCTGCCAAAGTCGGGCGCCCTCTCCTCCGAATGGGACGAATAGGGACGGTGTTGGTAACACCATCATCATCGATGAAGCGTTGCAGCGCTGAAATGTGATATTTACCTAACGATAGATTAGGCTGATCTGGAGATGCAATTTCATAGGAGGTAGGAGAAACTTGGGAAAGGATTATATATGGGCCGTCGCGTCGCGGGGCAAACTTAGAAGTGTAACCGACGTTTGCTTTGCTTAGAAAGTGAGTCTGTACAAGCAGTTTATCGCCTTTCTCGTAATGTTCTGTCTCGCGGAGACGCATATCAGCAAACCGTTTACTTGATTCTTTCGCCAGTTCGTTTGTTTCTCTCGCACGTAGTAATGCATCAACATGTCGTCGTAAGTATGGAGTTATCTCGGGCACTACCGTCTCACAATTTACCACGGCACGCAAGTCCTTATGTACGTCCATAGGGGTTCTGAGTTCACGCGCAAAACACAGGTACGCGGGTGAATATCCGGTAGCCGAACTCGGGACACTGTTCATAGAAAACCGAATACATGACAACTTATATCGTCCCAGCGAGTATGGTCATCCTGAACTAGTATAGAAAGTTGAACCTTAAGGTCTCTATTTTTCCTTTCTTCCGGATTAGACGACGGGTGATACACAGGAGTCAGAGTCTGATGGATGCCTAAACAATAAGTCACTTGTTGCATGACTCTACCTACGAATTGCGATCCGTTATCACTTACTACTCGTTTCGGAGTACCGTACTGAAGCCTTTGGAGACAAAACCTTGCCGACCCTATCCCTAAAGCCACGAGCCGCCACTGCTAGGGACCGAAAAAAATGGCGTAAGTTCGCTGAGAATAACGAGTAAAGAAGACACCTCAACACCTTAACGGTATAAGAGGATCATCGATTATGTATGTATGTATTTATTAAAAAAAGATACGCAACAGCCGGGTTTCGAACTCGAGACCTCTCGATCTGCAGCCTAATGCTCTACCACTGAGCCACCATCAATTTGTAAATATCGATTTGTTGACGTAAAATGGAATCTAAATGCCATTGCATTAGTCACATTTTTAAAATAGTTTGAAATTAAAAAAATCGATTTATCCATCTGTATCTGTAGAGTAGGGAGTGTGAGTCAAGTCCCACAGCATTTAGGCCACAATTGACCCATTGTAGATCCTCCCAGGGGGTTGTCGTCCTTAGTTCATTATCCATCCTGCCATTTCCAGGAAGGTGGACAAATCACCTGGTGACATCTCCCCTATATCGGCAGGTGTAGGCCAAGGCTCGCCGAACGCATACTATCGTATTGACGATAACTCCAGACATTCACATAGGACATGCTCGACAGTTTCGTCATCTCGTTCACACCTCCTGCATAGAGATGTGTCTACTACCCCCAGTGTGTGGAGGTGTTTTCTTAGTTGACAATGGCCAGTTAAAAAAACCAACTGTCAAGCGTAGGTTTTTTCTGGTCATTCTCAAGTACTTTTCTGATGCTGACTTCCCAAGGTTTCTCAGTGTTACCTTGGCAAGTCTACATCCTGGCCCTTCTTCCCACCTTTTCACGGTTTGCGCGTGGGAGTGACATTTGACAATTTCCTCGATTGTTGCAGTTGACCAGCCAAAAAAAGATCACCAGGTCCTAAGAGTCTTAGGCCTGCTGCCTTCCTAGCTAGCTGGTCAGCAATGCGGTTGCCTTTATTTCCGTTGTGTCCTTTAACCCAACTCAGGATGATGTTGTTACCATCCGAAGCTTGGGCTAGTGATTCATGACACTCCATTACTAGCCCTGATATGACACGTGCTCTGTTCAGGGCTAGTAGCGCTTGTCTGCTGTCTGTGCAGATTATTATAGTTTTTCCGGCTATACCTTTCCCGATTATCTCTCTTGCGGCTATGGAGATACTAGTCAGTTCAGTTTGAACTACGCTGGCCCATACCCCATTTTATACTAAGGTTCAGTGATCTTGAGTATATTCCGCATCCTGAGCCTTTTTCCGTTTTGGAGCCATCGGTGTAGATGCAATATGCATTTGCCACGTTTGACTCCCTATGTCTTGTTTCGATTTTGTAGGGTTTGTCGAAGACAAACGTAGGTTTAATTGAGTCGCATCCATAGCCCGCATATAGCTGGGGCAGTGCCTCCAGCTCACTGTAACGAATTAATGACGGATAGTGATGGATGGTTACGAATTACTTATTGAAGTATGATGGAGCTAGACTAGCTGGATATGCAAGAGACTTTAAAAGTGGGACTCAGGATAGAATTAGGCCAATTTTCATGCCCGAAAGACAGTAACTATCGAATAATTTGGATATTAAATAAAATAGCTAAAATGAGAACGAATGGAGGCAATGAACTACTGACAGAGAACATATTAAAGAAGAACGGTTTAGGGCGCCAGGGAAATATTAAAGGAATACTTCGCCGAGTGACTTATACTGCTGCACTTAACTAACACTTTATACAGTTACAAGAAAAGGGTAGGATAATAAAACATATAATTATATGTACAACCAGATTTAGTTAAATATATCTATAACCCTTACAATTTTATACAATAACTAAAAGAAACTGACTAGAACCTAGACTAGAATGGTAAACTCCTGTCGACAATGCGGTTTTACAGTGAAAAATATTAATTTAATTCATTAAACCAAGATAGTTAGTTGGAATCACTAAGTATGTACCTGAACAAAATTATAATATTAATATGGGTTAACGTATTGGTTGACAGTTTCGTATTTAATCTAAAGTGGCACCGGAGTATATTACCTGATTGATCTGTTCCGAAGGAACAAATCCAAATGGAAACAAATGTAATACAGTAAGGAATTAAACCCCAAATGATCTTTTGTGCACAATGACCTCACAATGATGGGTTCTACAACCCCAGACTATTTTAAATAAATGTGATAAACGGTGAAAAGATAAAATTTACAGAAAAATATTGAATATTAGTAAGTTAATTATATTTTAGAAAAGTGAAGTTATATTATTATTAAGGTTATTTAAAAGTTGACAAAAAAATTAAAGTTTGAAAGATATTATTAAAAAGAAATGATAAGCAAATTTAATTGTAAAAACCTGTCGCTTCTCCAGGTGTGAGAGCGTATTTCTTCTCAAACCGGCAGCAAAGCTGATGGTGGGAGAGCCAAATCTCCGGTTTTCCCCAACCCTATGGGGGTACTTGTCACTGACGAGAAGGTACGCTTCTAGTACCGGAAAATCAACATTTATTCCACAATTCCATAAAACCAACAATTGACCCAAAATCCCCAAAATGATTCCTTATTCCATTACCAACTAAATTAACAAAATTTTGACTCAATCTTCTTCTTTCTCCAGTGGCTAAAAGAAACAAAACCTTCGATCAGATTCGATCGAAGGCTTTTTCATAATCTTTAAAGCACATCATTACATCTTTCCTTTGATCGTAGCAGTTCTGAGCTAGCACTTGGGTTGCAACTAGTGCTTCCCTGGTACCCAAGCCTTTTGAAATCCAAATTGTGAGCAACCAATAACCTTATCGCATTTTGTGGAGATTCTGTAGTGAAGAACTTTGAGGAATATTTTTAAAGAATGGCTCATCAGACTTATCAGTCGGGGTCTTGACACTTTGCTGCGTTGTTCTTTTTTGGCAAAGAGATAAAGGTAGATACAAGCCATTGGACAGGGAATTTTCCTTTTTTATAGATTTGGTTGAAAAACCTTTGGAGTATCGTAATTCCCTCTTCATCTAATAATCTGAGTAACTCAACAGGAATTTGATCAGGTCCTATTGCTTTCCCGTCTTTCGAGGTATTTATTGCTCTAGTAATTTCTTCAATTGTGATCTCGGGACCAGATAGGTTATTAACATCTATCACTTTTTCTTGAACGACTTCTATCTCAGGCCTCTCGTCTGCAAAGAGATTTTTGATGTATTGTTCCCATATGAGTTTCCTCTCTCTATCCTATCATCTTGTGCCATTTTTCCTTGTTCATTTTCTAAGTTAGAAAACTTCTTTTTTCTGTATTTTCCAGCTACCTCCTTTAGTTTCTTATGTAGTTTGTGGTCATCACGTTGTTTTTGTAACTGTTCCATTTCCTCACACTGTTTTTTAGCCACTTATTTTTTGCCGGTCTTATGTCCCTTCTTATGCTTTGTTGTTGTTCTCGATATTTGTCTCGGTTCTCTTGGTTTTTATGTTTTCTTCTTTGTAACATTGCCAGGATTTTGTCACTCATCCAACTTTTCTTATGTATATTTTGTTTACAACCTAATTCTTTTTTAACTGTATCCGTCATTGTTTCCCCTATGGCTCTCCATGTGTTATCCAAATTAACTTCTCTTTCTAGTCCTACTTTTGTATTCTTTGTTAGTTCTTTGTTTAATTTCATACTTAATTCTCTTCTAGTATTCTCATCTTTAAGTTTAGCTTAGGCCCGGTCTTTTCACCTCCGAATAACTAGTTATCGGGAAGTTTATTTGACAGATTTACATGTAATCTGCCGGATAAACTTCTCGATAACTATTTATTCGGAGGTGAAAAGACCGGGCCATAGTCTATTGTTGGTTCTGGTTTGCATTTCCTCATATTAGTGATTTTTATTTTTACTTCTGCTAAGAGAAGGACATGGTCTGATGGGACATCGACTTCAGGGTATGTACAACTTCTAGTTATTGATGATCCAAATCTTTTGTTAACCATTATGTAATCGATCTGTTTTCGAACTATACTTTCGGGGCGGTCCGCTGGGGCTTTCCATGTATATAAGCGCCTAGGTGGTAGCTTTAACCAGGTATTAGCTATTTTCATATCTTCCTCTTGGCAAAATTGATATAGTCGTTCGCCTCGGTCATTTCTCTCTCCCAAGCCGTACGGGCCTATTAAATCGTCGTCTCTACCTCTCCCTATCTTGGCATTAAAGTCGCCAATTATGAGGTTTACTTCATATGTCTCTTAACGTTACTAATCAGTTGTGTAAGATCTGCGTAGAACATTTCTATAAGTATCTTCTTCTGTTGAGTCCGATATTGGGGCATAAACCTGAATTATGTTGATATTGACTGGAATGGCTTTCAGTTTGAGTAAGGCCATACGGTCTGAGAGTGGGAAGAACTGTATTACCGATGCAGATAATTTGCTCGTGATTATTATACCTATTCCCTTTCTGTGGTTTTTATCCTGGTTCCCAGAATAGTACATAACTGCACCTTCGACAGCACACCTTCCTAAATCAGGCCACCATGTTTCTGCTATCCCCAAAACATCTATCTTCAATCTCTTTACAACTTCATATATCTCTTTACAGCTTTCCAGCTTCATACAAACTGTGCATGTTCCATGTTCCGATCTTCATTTTACTTCGTAAGTTCAATTGGGTTAGGCTTTTATCATTTAACTCTGTTCCCCCGGAGATCCGATTGGGGAACTGTTTATAACTCCGGAAAATTCATAATTAAATGACGTCATTCGTGATTCTCTTGGGATAATAAGTGTAATATTCTATGGGATAATTGAATGAGATACTTAAAATTAAAAATCATACTAAATTATGAAAATTTTTTCACCCCTGTAACTTATTAACATAAACATTATAGAAGTTTTCAGGGACTTTCGACCCTCGCTATAATAATGCAATTACTCCGGTCAACTTACGCATCCGAGGCTACAACAATTACCATCAAGCTGAAAATTGGCAGGATTGTTCAAAATACCATCATAAATGAAATCTAAAAAGTCCTAATAAATCCGACCCGTGCTAAAAATTTTACGCGGGGTGAAAGGTCACCAAATATGGTTTTTAGCGATTTTCAGCGAAACGGTAAGTTTTATCGTAGAATTAGTGCTAATAAAAAATGTAGATTAGATAATTATCTATAAAAAATGCCTTATTACTTTTTTTCCTGAGAGACACCGTTTTTGAGATATAACGATTCAAAAAGTGGTAATCGTCATAATATGCGCACACGTTTCCACACCACCTTTGAGGTAGTGTACTTGGCGCGTTTTTTTAACGTGGTTTCCCCAGTAGGCCTATTTCACGGATCTGTTTAAGATTTCTGTTATGATTCTGTTTAATTTAAAGCTATTTAATAATTGATATTAGTAAGGGTTAAAAATGATAAAAGTTATATAAAGCGGTATAAATTAAAAAAAGGGAAATTTATCAAACTGGCTCATAATTTTCTAATACTTCTGCTTCCCTTGTTCTTCTTCTCATTGTTTTTCTTCCTCTTCTTTATCTTCTAGTTCTTCTTCTTCTTGTTCATCCTGGGTGCAAGTAAATTGTCCCAATAATGACACATCGCATGGCTCCTCGATAGAATCAAATGAATCCTTAATTGTTGGTTTTGACAATTAGTGCATGCTACCGAACAAAACAGTCAAACTTTTTTGCAACTACATTTAGCATTAGCACTACATCCCTTTTTACAGTTGCAAAAAATTGTGTTCAGGAGTTTTTCCGGCTCAGGGGGGAGTAAAGTTTGAATTGGGTCTAATGAGTCTGTCGAGTAATTTCCATCCTGTCTTTTGAATCTAGCTGATAACCAAGACACACTTGAACTTGGTAATATACCCGAAAAAGAAGTTGATGAGCAGCCGCTGAGGTTGGAGGAAGACAAAATAACTGCATTTGTTTTTTGTTTCGAGTACTTTAAAAAAAACATGCATATCGAAACTTATCTAAGCACGTAGTTTTCTTAGGCGCTCCATACATAGTATAGAGAGAAGAGAGCTAATTCCGTTGGAAATAACTTCTTGTGGAGTTGAATTAGTTTTTTTAAAAACTTCAGAACATTTAAGTAAATCTTGTTTTTCAAACACTTTAAAAACAGTCGTTTTACCCCTCCTGAAAAATGCAGATGTCGTATCACAGCCAGTTATTGCGTGTAAAAATAGTATATGATTTTGACATTTTGCAAAAGTAGATAAACTTTTCGATGAATATATATTTTCGATTGGTGTTGAGCTTTTCCAGGTTTAAAAAAAAAGATAGTTTTTTCGATTAGAGTTCTACCAGTGAGTAATACGAGCAAGTCTACATCTTCACCTACAACAATAGTTGTATTTGTTAAATTGAATTGCTCTATGGCTGTTTCAATTATCATTACGTCAGCATCATTATTAGCTTGTTTTACCGATATATTTTCAGCAATAGACTTATCTTTCAGCATTGAAATGAACCGAAATTTGTTGTGAGTATTTGCAAGAAATTTCTGTTGAGTGGTAGATACTGTCATAGATTGATCAAATAAAATATTAGAAGATGAAGATGTTGCTGAAGTTCTACGACGTTGTTCTGCAGCTTTAATATTTCTCGTAAAATCATTATAGCCATCAAATACGACAGTAACTCTGGGACCAAAATGACGCCGTACATACTGAACGTATTTATCTCTTTACAAATTGAACTAAGGTGCATAAATAAAAATAATTATTATAAGTTAATACTTTGTCATATCAATTTACTATTTTTGTTGGGATTAAGCCGTAAAATTCAAATAATTCTTATTATTTTCGAGTTACATTCACTTTGTAAAGATTTTTTTGTTGGCACTGTAATAATACAGCTTATACATTGCATCCCTCGGTAGACCGCACGCTGTATAGTAGAAACATTATCATATTTATAATCTTATATTATTATGTGTAATATAAGTTAAGTTGACCGATAGAATATTATGTTTACTTGTATTATAGCTTGAGTGATGTATACCTGGTGTACTAATACATATATTATGACGATTAGAAGTCTTTCAACTCTTTGAATCGTTGTATCTCAAAAACAGTGGCTCTTAGGAAAAAAATTATTAAGATATTTTTTATAGATAATTATCTAACCTACATTTTTTGTTCAAGCTAATTTTACGATAAAACTTACCGTTTCGCTGAAAATCGCTAAAAACCATATTTGGTGACCTTTGACCCCGCGTAAATTTTTTAGCAGGGGTCGGATTTGTGAGGACTTTTTAGATTTCATTTATCAGGGTATTTTAAACAATCCTGCCAATTTTCAGCTTGATGGTAATTATTGTAGCCTCACTCCTATTTTTGAGTCTAACTAGACCGGTCTACAATCTTTCATTCTGCGTTTAAATTTTTCAAAAATACTTACCTATTAGTTTTCTCAGGATTTGAAAAAAATGAATGAATTGGCCCAGAATTTTGCGCCTACGCTCTTAACTAATATATTAATGTTTTGTTTGTTTTTTTGTCATCATCAGCAAATCAGTTACAAGAAAAATAAAATTTGAGTTCTTGCAATTTCTGTTGTTTTATTACAAGTAAAAAATAAAAAAAAAATATCGATTTATTTCGTAAGTGGATATAGTAGATTTAAGAGCGCTAAAATATATGCCGCACGCGGGCGCCGCTCAGCCTTGCGGGGACCCTGCTTATTATTAAGGCGGGTTGACATTACTAGTGAATAACGAACATGGCTCACGCTTACGTATTTTGCCCGTGCTATTGTGAGATACTTTATTATCTATTTTCAAACTTGAGCAGTACATTTGCATAAATACAAATGTACTGCTCGAGTTTGAAAATAGATAATAAAATATCTAAAAATAGCACAGGCAAAATACGTAAGCGTGAGCCACTTTCGTTATTCACTAGTAATGTCAACCCGCCTTTAAAGTGGACATTAACTAAAGTTGATATTTACCCGTAAGGTACCAACTTAAAATTTAAAGTCCACTTTAACTGATTATGAAACCGGGCGTTACTAGACAAATAATAAATCATTTGGGAAAAATAACAAATTAGAATGGTACTTAGGTATGTATTTATTTCATTTTAGGCTTTTTCTGGCTTTTTGTATATCTGGCGCGTGTAGATTTGAATTAAGGAATCATTCAAAGTCTTAAATATTTATGCTTATATAACTGTAGGAAATACCATAATAAGAAAAATGGCATTAGTTGTTTTTCTATAAAGAAGTTATAGAAAATCCAAAAGTATTTAAGTACCATTTTTTTGCGTGACCAAGCATAGAAAAATGTCTTAATTATAATTAAAAGTGAAATACATACTATTACTATTAGGAAAATAAATAATCCTAATTATTTAATTTCTTTGATTGTAACTTGTCTTTTTGGAAGTTTAGACCTAACAAAAATAGGTACCTCATTTATTATTTAAAATTTGTTTGGTAATAAATTAAAACACTTGTATTCATATTTAAGGTGTATTTGTTGTACATTTTCATAACATTATTGCATATCATTACACATACATATTACACTTATTAATTAGGCCTTCTGAATTTGAATTCATTTTCAGAGTTCACTAATGGTGAATCCACTTACAAAATTGAAGAAAAATCTTCTGTGTAAAAGGCAGATTTTTCTTCAATTTTTGTAATTAATGGTATACAGCCAGCTACAGGAAATTTTTTCTTGTGAATCCAATTATACTTCTATATATCCTATTAACCTACAAAGATCAATGGAATTAGGGAATACTACAGAACAAAATAAAAGAGGTAAACACACAGTATATAAAAACAAATTTCTTTGAAATTGAAAGAAATTTTTTTTTAATACTGTGCCTAGCATACTTTGGTAAACCTTCCAATATAAAATAATTTTAGGTTTGTTCCAGCACGACTGAGAACCGTCCATGTAACGATCACCGTCCTGCGCAGTACCATGGAACGTATTATTTCGTTCCCATGGAACGTTAATTAATGTGATCGTTACATGACGGTTCTGTCGTGTTGGAACCATTGAATATTAAGCGTAGACTCGGCATACTCACCAAAAAAGCGTAACGCAGAAACAGTCGATCGGTGGTCTATCTATCTCTTTTAACCAGACGATACCGTGCATGTGAGTGACAAAGATGGCTAGACCACTCGATCCTATGTCGACGTTACACCCCGATGCATTGAGTGGCATATCCCTAGCCAAGTCTATCCGTTTACATATCTCTGGTTGGAACAAACCTTTTATATTGTATAGTATGTTTTTTAACCAATAGGACTGATTCAAATTTACCGCGATGTAATACGTAATACTTGTTTCTAATTGGTCCAACCGCAGGTAAGTTTACTCCACTGTTATTAAATGTTGACACTAATGACATTTATGAAATTTTGGCACTTCTGTCATTTTATAGGTTAATTAAGTATATCAGTGTTTTTTTGTGTTTTCTGCATTATTTCTTTAATTTTTAGATCTTTAGTCTTCTTTTATATATATTACGTATTTTTTATGGGAAATAAGCCACAATTTTACTAAAAAATGGATTTATTAACTAGTCCTGTCGCCAGGGGGGGTACAACGGCCTCCTTAATTCAGATGGACTTACCCAAGTTTTTTTTATGTATTTTGACCCGTGGAACACAAATTTTTTGGGTAACAGTTGATCCGGATGTCGATAAGATTGTTATAAACAAAGAACTTGAGGAATTACATAGCAGCGATTTTTCGCAAAACAAAATATTTTTTTGTATTTTTTGGGTGATTCTCAGCAAAGAATGATCTTACAAGTTTTTTCGTAGGACGCGTAGTTTTCGAGATAAACGCGGTTAAACTTTCAAAAAATCGAAAAAGTGCAATTTATGAACCGGAATAACTTTTGATTAAAAAATAAAATAGCAGTTCTGATTACTGCATTTGAAAGATCAAGTCAAGTTCCATCGGTTTTGATTGTTTGCATTGCTAAAAAATAAGTTTTTATTTGTTAAATAAAGGTATAAACACATAGTGTTTCCCGGGCCCAATGCATGCGTTTTAATGGACGTAATATACGTAGAAATTCTGTATGCGCGCCTACTCGTTCGATTTCAAATTAGAAATGCATTGAAAACATCATTCAATCACTATGTGTTGATGGCTTTGTTTAACAATAAAAAAATTAATTTCTAGCAATGAAAATAATCAAAACCGATAGAATTTTACTTGAACTTTCAAATGCGGTAAGCATAATTGATATTTTATTTTTCAATCAAAAGTTATTCGGGTTCAAAAATTGCAATTTTTCGATTTTTTGAAAGTTCAACCCCGTTTATGCCGAAAACTATGCATCCTACCAAAAAACTTGTAAAATAATTGTTTGCTTAGAATGACCGAAAGAATACAAAAACATGTTTTGTTTTGCGAAAAATCGCTGTTATGTGATTCCTCAAGTTCTTTGTTTATAACAATCTTATCGACATCCGGATCAACTGTTACCCAAAAAATTCGTGTTCTACGGGTCAAAATACATAAAGAAAACTTGGGTAAGTCCATCTGAATTAAGGAGGCCGTTGTACCCCTACTGGCGACAGGACTAAACGTTTCGAAGCCCAAATCGGGTTTCGTTGTCAAAATACAAAATACTATTAAAATAAACAAACATGTTGTTGCTAAGTAAAAAAATTCTTCTAATAATTTATTTAATCTGACTAATTTATATTGGCAATTCAGACGTATATTATACATTTTAAAGTAGAAGACTTTAAAATGATATCGCCAATATTTATGAGTTGCGTTCCTGGGACGACTTTACTAAAAGATAGTTCATTCGATTACATGAAATCAATCCCAACTCAAGAATATCCGTCGCAAAAAAATCATAGCATGTGATCTGTCTTAAAAAGACAACCAAATGTAACGATGACAGTAAAATTCTCGCGTTAGAGATTCCATAGTAAATCACGAGGGAAAACCAGGAAAAACCTCGTGATACTATCCCGACATCGTAAGTATTTGGTCTTACATTTAATCTACCTTCAAAAAACTAATACCAAATTCTGACTTTAATATGTTTAAATTATAAATAATATTAATATTACATAGATATACAATAAGTAATACTAAAATATAAAATTTGTACTAACTCGATATGTTATTGACTTACTAATCGTGGTATTTTCTTTCTATTGACTTCCTCTTTCAGTATGGGTAACCACATCCTACTGCATTCTACCGAGGAATTTGCGACACAATTGGTTTCATTTAGCATAATTAGAGCCGCTTCTTTGATTTTTCTCTTTTTACTATCTGATTCTTTCAGGACTATACTTGAATCTCTCCACTGAACTCTATGTTCATTATCCCATGCGTGTTGACATATTTGAGATCTATCAAATTCTCTATTTTTAATATAAGACTGATGTTCACTTATTCTAACGTTTAATGGTCTTGATGTTTCACCTAAATAAAATTGTTCGCATTCACAAGGTATTCTATAAATGCAATTCTTTGTTCTTTCTTGTTCATTGTTAGGTTTAGTTTTAGATAGAATAGATCTCAATGTGTTTGTTGTTTTGAATGTTGTTGAAATGTTGAATTTATTTCCTATCGTTTTAAGTTTCTCGGATAGTCCTTTTATATATGGTATTGTTATTTTCCTCGTATTATTTCTTGTGAATGTTGTAGGATCCCGTTCTAAGTTGTTCTGTTCCATTCGATCCAATCTTGTCAATTCCTTATTTATAAACGATAAACGATAATGAATTGACAAGATTGGATCGAATGGAACAGAACAACTTAGAACGGGATCCTACAACATTCACAAGAAATAATACGAGGAAAATAACAATACCATATATAAAAGGACTATCCGAGAAAATACCACGATTAGTAAGTCAATAACATATCGAGTTAGTACAAATTTTATATTTTAGTATTACTTATTGTATATCTATGTAATATTAATATTATTTATAATTTAAACATATTAAAGTCAGAATTTGGTATTAGTTTTTTGAAGGTAGATTAAATGTAAAACCAAATACTTACGATGTCGGGATAGTATCACAAGGTTTTTTCCTGGTTTTCCCTCGTGATTTACTATGGAATCTCTAACGCGAGAATTTTACTGCCATCGTTACATTTGGTTGTCTTTTTAAAGACAGATCACATGCTATGATTTTTTTGCGACGGATATTCTTGAGTTGGGATTGATTTCATGTAATCGAATGAACTATCTTTTAGTAAAGTCGTCCCAGGAACGCAACTCATAAATATTGGCGATATCATTTTAAAGTCTTCTACTTTAAAATGTATAATATACGTCTGAATTGCCAATATAAATTAGTCAGATTAAATAAATTATTAGAAGAATTTTTTTACTTAGCAACAACATGTTTGTTTATTTTAATAGTATTTTGTATTTTGACAACGATTTGGGCTTCGAAACGTTAATAAATTCATTTTTTAGTAAAATTGTGGCTTATTTCCCATAAAAAATACGTAATTATAAAAATGACACAAGGAAATAGCTTCAGAACAAAATTTATATATGTTTTTAGAACTCTTTAGCGATGTGTTAGTATAATAATATGTATGGATTATCATCGAAAGCTGATATGATCAACGTAAAAAGAAGATGAATTTGGTGACTTTTCTAGTAACTTTCTTGGGTGTGAATCTGTCTTTTTAGTTCACTCCTCTTAGTTTAAAAATCAGCTATTCGCTGTGAACCAATGAGTAGAGGGGATTTGACAGTTTTCGCCAGCGCTGTTAGTGGCAGTTTTGTGTATTGAATTTGAACAATTTTACCAGAAAAGTAAAAGCTTCAAACCGCGAGAGAGCGCTACCGACGAAACCCACATCCATAGAGGTATATACAGGGTGAGTTTTTAGTGCGGGATCGGTCGATAACTCCATTATGGTATAAAATATCGAGAAAAGTTATTTAAAAAAATGTAGGCAATGATATTCTCCACGCTTGGAAAATATGTCCATTTCTACAGGGTGATCAGTAACTGCGTGGTATATCAAACATATAATTTTTTAAATAGGACACCCTATATATTTTTTCATATTTATATTCCCCTCATAATTCTTGTTCATATAATATATGGTTTTGCATTACTATACAGAGTATTTAACAAGTTATGACCATTTTTATTTCGAAATCACTATGAGATTAACACCCTGTATATAAAGAAGTAATGCGTAGACAATAATTTGTTTTATGTAATAAGATCAACAATATACTGTAGTTTTTAAATAAAGTCCAATTCACATCATTGACGAATATTTGTATACAGGGTGAACTACAAAACCAAATTACGATTTTCTCTATTTTTTTAAATGGATCACCCTATATTTTATTTTTCAACATTATTGTATTTAATATACTCTTTCATTTTTATATAGCAGTCCCTATATCTAAACTGATTACTTTCTGAGATATTTTTAGTTTTCTTCAAATTTCGCGAATGCATTCAATTTTTCTAGTAGAATTAAGTTAGTATTGAGTGATAATTAAACAAAATTATTTTTATTAGATAAATAACTAACACAAAATATAATCCATAGCAAGATGCAGTGAATATACCAATAAATGTGATATTAAGAAATTATCATCTTTCCCTAATATACAAGAATCGTAAAATTCATACAAAAAAAACTTTGTATTGTATATAATAATATAACAAGATTATTTTTATTCAATAAATAACTTACATGAAACATAAATCAAAACAATATACAACTGATGTAACAGTTTTTAGATTGGTTTATCAACAGCATTCTAAGCCAAGAATTTTTTAGTAAGACATTCATGTTTATAAGCACTTTTAAACTACAAAACAAAATTACGAAACTTAACAAATAAGTATTATGTAATAATATAACAAATATTTTCATTGAATAAATAGCTAACAAAAAAATAATAAAGCATAACAAAATTTAATGAATGTACCAATTAATGTGATGTTTAGGATATAAGTCTAAAGTAAATGTTGAAAATTACCATTTTCAACGTCTATGCAATTTTGCAACCGATATTCAAATGACCGAGCCACATATCTAACATTTTTGTAAGTCAATATTATTAAAAGCTTCTTTTATTCTATTTTTTATATCATCAAGCGTTGTTGGATGCTTCTGGTATATAAGGTTTTTTAGCCCCACTTGAAAAAAATTAATTTTGGAAGAACTGGAGCACCGTCGTATAAAAACCTCAACCGTCAAAAAATGTGGACCAATCACATAATCTCTAACAATATCACCTTAAACATTTATAGATCACCTAGTTTGAGTGTTAACAAAGTAGGGATTTCTTGATGCATATTAATGAAATTTAATATGAAAATTATATTATTAATAACTGCGGGTCACCATCTGCAATTAGGAATGTGTTACTAAAAACTTCTTGGCTTAGAATGCTGTTGATATAATAATCTAAAAACTATTAAATTAGTTGTATATTGTTTTGATTTATTTTTTTTGTGAGTTTTTTATTACATAAAAATAATATTGTAATTTTAGTATACACAAGATACCTATATTTTTTTTGTAGGAATTGTATGATTCTTGTTAATTAGGGAAATATGATAATTCCTTAATATCACATTTATTGATACATTCATTGCATATTGCTATGGTTTATATTTTGTGTTAGTTATTTATTGAATAAAAATAATTTTGTTTAATTATCATTCAATACCAACTTATTTCTCTAGAAAAATTGAATGTATTCCCGAAAGTTGAAGAAAACTAAAAATATCTCCGAAAGTAATAAGTTTAGATATAGGGAATGCTATATAAAAATGAAAGAGTATAATAAATACAATATTTTTCAAAAATAAAATATAGGGTGATCCATTTAAAAAAATAGAGAAAATCGTAATTTGGTTTTGTAGTTCACCCTGTATACAAACATTCGTCAATGCTTTCAATTTGACTTAATTTAAAAACTACTGTATATTGTTTATCTTACTACATAAAACAAATTATTGTCTATGAATTACTTCTTGATATACAGGGTGTTAATCTCATAGGGATTTCGAAATAAAAATGGTCATAACTTGTTAAATACTCTGTATAGTAATGCAAAACCCTATATTATATGAACAAAAATTATGAGGGGAATATAAATAAGAAAAAATATATAGGGTGTCCCATTTAAAAAATTATATGTTTGATATACCACGCTGTTAATGATCACCCTGTAGAAATGGACATATTTTCCAAGCGTGGAGAATATCATTGCCTACATTTTTTCTGAATACCTTTTTTCGATATTCTATACCGTAATGGAATTATCGACCGATCCCGCACTAAAAACTCACCCTGTATTAACATAGAGTGAGCCACCTTCCGCGCTTCCTGACGACAAGATCTCATGGACTCGTTTGCGGCATCTCTTTCTAACACATTGTATCGAGAAACTAAGATGCCATTAAGTGTGAGTATAGGCACGGAAGGGGAGGAGAACTGTCGCAGCTTTACTATGCGTAAGAGTGAAACAGTACTAATTCAATTAAAAAAGGTGGTGTCGTCACTTCTCCCTAAATGACACTCTCTCTATGCTAATATATAATTCTATGCCCACAGCCAATAAAAACAGAGATAACCTCTAAATTTCACATAAACTTACTCTTTTTCTCAATGGCCTCTTGCGCAAGCAGTCATCCAATCGCACGAATTTATATATTAAATATTAAAATTATAATGAATAAAATAAAAAAAACATAATTACTTTTACTATTAATTCTGTGTATTCGTTCAGTAATCAGGTTACAGTAATATTTCAGTTCATAATTTGTCATTTTCTAAATAAATATCTATTTTTCTCGTTTTGTATATTTCGGGTCGCGGACGTTCACGCGTAACTTTGATACGAGAGTTATAAAAAAATATATGCATTGAAATCCAGATCACGTAATTTTTTGAGCGTTATAAAGTGAGTACAAAGACATACATATTTCTTTTTTTGTAATTACAGCTTCAATTTACCGTACATTTCTCGTAGACTCTGCCGATAAGGTAGAGTCGTATTGGGGAAACATCCGCGACCGGTATATGTATTTCACATACACCAATTTTATCAGAAAAGTATCAAACTCGCGAGAGAGCGCTACCGTCGAAACTCACAGCCAATAGTCAAGGGGTAAACGGTTCTATATTTTCGAAAGTTGACAATCGAACTGTCAAGTGTCAAATCGAAAATCTGTGACTCGTGATTGGTCCAAATTCTCTCATAACACAAGTCCTGGAGAAACTGAAATCTCGCATGAGCCGCATGTCCCCATTGACATATTAAGCGTAGACTCGGCATACTCACCAAAAAAGCGTAACGCGGAAACAGCATGGAAACAGTCGATCGGTGGTCTACCTATCTCTTTTACCCAAGCGATCCCGCGCATGTGACTGACAAAGATGGCTAGACCACTCAATCCTATGTCGCCGTTGCACCCCGATGCAGATACCTAATCAGATGTTGCTAATAGGGATTTTCATTCACAGTCATTTCTTTCGAGCTTCTGTCACGTGTCACATATTATTAATATATCTACGTCATACGTTATTGGTAATACCAAAGAATACATATCTCCCAAGAACCGACACAAACGGATTATCTATGAACTAAATTTTTATGCGCATATGCCAGATCGGCCATTTCGCAATTTGTATGAATAGCAAATATTTTTGGTGACATTTGTCTTGTACAGGATCGGCGTTTGTTGTCACAGTTGTTTGTTTGGCTTGACGTTAGTATTTTGTTTTTGTATCAGTTTGTAGCTCATAATATTTTGTATAGACTTATTTTCTATATATATTTTCTTATATAGCCTACAACTATTAATTGTTATTTTCCAACATTTATACAATTTAATTCTTTTTGAGATATCTTGATTATGTGAATTAATTATTTTAAGCTTTTTCATGAACTATAAACTATCGTATAAAAAAATAATTTTGTATTTATTGGGATTTCACAAAGAATTTGAATCTAAAAATACAAATTCTCTAACCTTTCTTTGACCTCTACTGTACCAAATGCATCTGCAGGAAGAGCACAAAGTCATATTTTATATGTGTTCATTCCACAAGCCACGTGCTGTGTTTAACAAGTTGAGAATCCAATACTCACAAAAACTTCCATAAAGTACTTTTATCAGCAAACCTAAATTAAATTTAATAAACTATGTTTCATTAAATTGTTTCTGTAGTTTGTATAAAACAATAACTTATATCAAATATATAAAACAATTTATGACTGACTACTTGAAATTCAGGATTTTCAGGAGTAACATTATATAATTTAGCTAATTCAAAAAGTTTGATCCAATATTACTTGAAATTGTTTCAACATTCAAGTTAATGCTTGATAATTGACAATACACTCTTCATAATAGGTTTACATTCTCTTCGTGTAACTTTGCGTCGATTGATCTACGATTTTACTAATTTTGTCATCTTGTTTTACATTCATATCATATTTTGAGTGACTTTAAAGCAGTACCTACGGTTGTAACTCTAAAACCGAAGTCCGATGTCAAATTTCTCATCTTTAATACCATCCATGGGTTATAAGCTTTCATTCGACACCTCATTTGTCATTCTATCTGTATTAGTAACTGAGGAGTTGTATTCGCGGTCGGACGGACAGACAGTCATGAAACCAGAAGTATATATTTGTTCTCGTCTTGCGAATGCGCGTCGAATAATATATCACTTGTGCTATTGCGGTGACTTTAAAAGAGTACTTCCGGTCGCATTTCTAAAACCGGAAGTCCTAGGTCAAATTTCCTACCTTTAGTACCATCCATGTATTATGAGCTTTCATTCGACACCTCATTTGTGATTCTACCTGGTATAGTAACGGAGGAGTTACATTTCGGGTCGGACGGACAGACAGTCTAGGTCAAATGTCTCACCTTGAGTACCATCCATTGATTATAAGCTTTCATTTGACACCTCATTTGTCATTCTACCTGGTATAGTGACTGAAGGAGTTATATTCGCGGTCGGTTATATTCTCACCAACTTGTTCACACTTTTTCAAAATTGGTGAAAACAACAAATTATATTTTGTATCGTTGTATCAATATAAGCCAAAAAGAATAATTAGTTAATGTCACGCCACTATAATATATTTTATTATTGGTCTTTCAATGCTAAAATCAGGATAAAAAAGGTATTTTATCCATGGTTTTAATCAATATAATTCTCACCATTACTTTGTGTTGTATTTGCAACCTTTTGTAAATCAAAAATAATTCCACCATATTAAGAATGTCAACAAAAGCCGGCCCTGCATGCAACCTTTCTCTCAGTGCAACTAAAATTTTATTGATACACGCCAGAAATGTGCGAGACTTTTCTCAGTGTACTCGCGTGTACACTTGCCAACTCGATACTAAAATTAAGTACATGCTAACAACAAAAGAATCGCCGTCCGTGTCGGTTCTTGTGAGAGATATGTATTCTTTGCCTATAGGTACATACAGCAGTTAGTTATTTAGCATTTTTATATGATATTTTATAGCTTTAATCATGATACTATAAATAAAGAGATAGTATTTTCCCGTAGCTCAAATACGTCCGCGTTCGCGCATTGATTACGTAACTGGAGACCGGAGGTTGAATTTGAATTATTGTTAAAGTTAAATGGGATTTGTATGCATTATGTGATGAAATTATTCAATTAGCAAAATAACATTAAACTTCAATGTATTCGAAAAGAATTTAGTGTCCAGATTCCAGTCAAAATAACTGTCAAAGATAAAATATAAAATACAACAGCGAACAATTCAAAGTAATCGGACATTACGAATTATTATCAGATGTTCAATATCAGATATTACAATATATTATCTTGTTATTTATATTGTATCATGGCTTTAATATCATATTTAACCACTGTTTTTGTCTCTCAGAGATCATAACTTATTTAGTTCAGTTGGTTTTATGATTAAAATGAAGCACTGATGGTACCGATAAAAATGAATTTTATCACGATTACTTCGTATTCCACACCTCAAAATACAATAGAAATGATATTATCGATTCTTGCAGTAAAAATGTTAAATTAATCCTTGTACAAGTACAAAACAAAATTACAAATAAACGCGACTAAAACGAAACTAAAATGATCTAAAACACATAAGAAATGATAGAATATGTCATTTCTGTCAGATCGATTTAAAATTGACAGCATGTTGGAATGGCCTATATGATACACACATCAAAATAATCTTTTTTTTTGTGTGTGTGTGTGTGAATCTTCTAAAGACCGTACCAGTCGTGTGTTGGATTCAGAGTAAACGGAGTACATCCGAACGCAGTTTCCCCTCTGGGGGACTTGCTTCCGGATGCATCCGTATTACAATGCCTACCAACTAAACCCACTCTCGGCTTACGCGCGTGGCACGTCTTTCCAGACCGTTTTCTCGCGCGCGCAGCCTCCCTTTCTCTACTCTTTTCTTTTTCTCTCTGTTGCTTATATTGCTTTTATTTACCCCTGTTATCTCTCTCTTTCCATAATCTCTTTTCTTTTAATGATTTTTGTCACAGCCTCTATCACTTCTTTAAACTCCCTTTCCCTCCTTGTCACTATGGCCATAAAATTGTTTGCTCCTAAGATGTCTACTTTTGCATGTAGCTCCGCTCTTTCGTCATTAAACTTTCTGCATTCAAACATGCAATGTTCTGCTGTGTCGCTTACTCCGCAATCTACACAACTATCATCTATTGCCTTGCCTATCCTCTCAACGTTCCGTGTCCTGTAAGGAATTGCGTGACGAAGTAGTTCGTACTTTTATATTTGCACTTTACCCACTCCTCCACGTCAGGGATCAGAGTCCTTGTCCATGCAGCCCTCCGCTCGCTTTCCCACTTTGTAATGGTTTCTCTCCTTTCTTCTGTCTTCTCCTCGTTAGTCTTTCCGTATGTTTGGGCTCTCTCTTTTACCTGCAGGTGTATTGGTGGTACCCCAGCTATAACTTGTAGGGCTACCGTCGAGGTCGTTCTGTAGGCGTAGTACACAACCCTTAATAGGGCTTTTCTTTGGGCTTTCTCTAAGATGTTTTTGTACTTTTTCTTGTTTATTACTTGATGCCACACCGGTGCCGCATATAGGATTGTGGAGTGTATCACTTCCATTAGGATCCTTCTTTTCCCCGTACCTGGGCCTCCTATATTAGGCATGATTATTGCCAGTGCTGTTGCTCTCTGTTCTGCCTTATGTGCAGCATATTTGACATGTTCGCCAAATATCTGTTTACATCAAAATAGTCTAGGGGACAAAAACAAAATGCGAGATTACAGAAGGATTTCGAATAATTTATTTCAAATATTTAAAAAAAAGACGTTATAAAATGTCCCGAATATAAAATAAACATTTTTTTCTTAAAATTATCGCAATAGCTCTTAAAAAATAAGAGAGAACTCCGTAAGTCAAAAAATGCTAACATAAAAAAAATAAAAAACTAATTTGTTGCCCCTCAATTCCCAACAAAGTAGTCTTTAGGTTAAGTTAGTATAGTGTATGACCTCCACGGTTGTTGATTACTGCCCTACATCTGTTAGTCTAACTTATGATGAGATAATCAGTGTCTTTCTGCGGTATTCTGCTCCACTCCATTGAAAGGCCCTCAAACAATTGCTGCCTTGTATTGAACGCAATATTTTGTTGTAAAATGCATCTGCACAATATGTCCCTTACATACTTAATTGGGTTTAAATCTGGCGATTGTGCAGGCCACGATAAAACCTAAATTTCATTATCTTCGTGGAATGTTTACAAGACATTATGTGGACGCGCATTTATTGAAATTGTGAACCAGCTTGTTATGCAAAGGGTACGAGAATAATATCGTGGTAGTCTGTTGCATTTAGAAAGTCTTCTACTGTTCTTCCACCAAGAGTGATGCCACCCCATACCATTATACTGTCGCCTTGCTGTCTATGAACCTCCTGCACGGCGATAAATCGTTCAGCATTGCCAGATCGTCTCCAAATTCTTTTCCGTCTCGTATCTGGTGCAAATCCAAATCAAGACTCATTTGTGAACAAAGTAGAGGCCCACTAACATCTAACCCAATTTGCGTGTTCTTGTGCCCACTGAAGTCGATGCGCGCGATTTCCTCTGGATAACACAGGCACTTTCACAGGTCTACGAGCATCTAAACCTACTTCATGCAGTTTATTTCTAATAGTTTGACAACTTACAAACACCTGATGGGTCTCTTGCAGTCTAATTTGTAATTGTGATGCAGTTACAGTGAGATCTCGCAATGCCTGTAACCTAAGAAAACGGTCTTCAATCTGGTTAGTTATTGTACAGTATGACGTTCAGCAACGTCACCAGTTTCATGAAACCTTAACCACAAACAGTTAATGACATTACTGTTCGTGTGAAGGACATCAGCAACGTCTCTGGATGCAACGTCATCAGCAACGTCAAATTGGATGCAAAGTGCTTAAAATAGAGCACAATGGACAAAAATGAGGGAGGCCTATGTCCAGCAAGGGACGCAAAGGGCTGGATGATGAAGGTGTTTCTCCAGTGTGCACTCTCAAATGTGTTGTCAAATAATTTGCCTGAGTAAATTGCTTGGAACAAATTTCACACTTATAAGGTGTTTCTCCATTAAAAGAATTTTTATGAGCAAACTCCATAAGGCAAATTTCACATTTCAATGTTTTTTCTTTAGTTATTAGATTTGTAGGTTGTTCTTTATTACCAGTAAGAAGAGCAAGGAAGAGGTGTATAGACGAAGTGAGATCCGATGCTAAAGAGATATTGAGGGTGAATAACTAGAGGAGAGCAGCCAGGGACAAAGATACTTGGAGGGGGATGCTTGAGGAGACGGGTACAGCTTAAGCTGTAGTACCACAGGAGAGACAGAGATAGAGCCCTAAATTAGTGATATCAAACTGGACAGGAAGAAACAAGACTCATCACATATTGCAAGCTCATTCATTATGACTCTGATTCACTCCCACATCTGATTTCAAAGTACTAACGTCAAAGCACTCGCTATTTTGAGGTTTATCTCTAGTGTGCAATATCATATGGTGTTTCAAATGATTTGACAGCGTAAACTGCTTATAACATATATCACACTTGTAAGGTGTTTCTCCAGTGTGCAATCTCATATGCCGTTTAAAATTATTTGTCTGACTAAACTGCTTAAAACAAATTTTACACTTGTAAGGTGTTTCTCCACTGTGCAATACCATGTGCCGTTTCAGATCACTTTTTGTAGTAAAATTCTTCAGACAAATTTCACACTTGTAAGGTTTTTCCCCAGTGTGCACTCTAGAATGTGATTTTAACGCACTACCGTCTCTAAACGGCTTAAAACAAATTTCACACTTGTAAGGTTTATTTGCAGTGTGCAATCGCATGTGGTTTTTCAAATTGCTTTCCAGAGTAAACTGCTTAAAACAAATTTCACACTTGTATGGCGTTTCTCCACTGTGCACTATCATATGCCGTTTCAAATTATTTGTCTGAGTAAAGTGCTTTAAACAAATTTCACACTTGTAAGGTGTTTCTCCAGTGTGTACTCTCAAATGCGTTTTCAAATTATTTGCCTGAGTGAATTGCTTAAAACAAATTTCACATTTGTAAGGTGTTTCTCCAGTGTGCAATCTCATATGGCGTACCAAAGCAATGGACTGAGCAAACTGCTTAAAACAAATTTCACACTTGTAAGGTGTTTCTCCAGTGTGCACTCTCAAATGTGTTGTCAAATAATTTGCCTGAGTAAATTGCTTTGAACAAATGTCACATTTATAAGGTGTTTCTCCGCTGTGAACAGTCATATGATTTTTAAAAGAATTTTTATGAACAAACTGCTTAAGGCAAATTTTACACATGTAAGGCCTTTCTCCAGTGTGCATTTTTATATGATGTTTCAAACTATCTGCCCGAGAAAACTGCCTAAAACAAATTTCACACTTGTAAGGTTTATCTCCAGTGTGCAATCTCAAATGTATTTTCAAATTACTCTGTCCACTAAACTGTTTAAAACAAATTTCACACTTGTAAGGATTTTCTGCAGCGTGAATTTTCATATGCTGATTTAAGTATCTTTTTCTAACAAACTGCTTAACACAAATTTCACATTTGAATGTTTTTTCTTTAGCAATTAGTTTCATAGGTTGTTTTTTATTAGTTGAATGCATGTCTATTGTTTTTATAATTTCCAAAGTGTTCTCTTCGGAACATCCTAAAAAAAACAAAATATATAAAAAAAGTTATTCTGCGAGAAAAAAATAAAAGAAGCGATCACTGTTTGCACATTAGAGCAGCACATTTAAGAATTAAAGATAACACCACCTTCCAAACTATAACATCTTAAAACAAATGCATGGTGATTATGAATGTTGAGTTCCTTTCACTGATGGAAGCTATTAATTTCAAATGATCCATATACGAACACTATGGATTATAGAAGATCAACCTTCAATACTTTTAACTACAGTATTGTTTTTTTTTGTATCATAAAACCTAAGTCAGTGGAGTTTAGTAGCTAGAATAGATGGTTCATCGATAGATAGAACCACAGTAAATTCAATGATTTCCCAACACAATAATCATGCCTATTCTGTACCTTATTTCGATGATATAAGTAAGGAAAATCGAATAGAAGTGGCCAAATCGAGTAGAAATAGTCCAAATCGGGTTTTCAGCCGCTGGATTCCGTGCACTGTAGATATCTACAGTCGCCTTCTATCGATGTCACGTGTCATGAAAATATTTGAATTTTTAGCTTTAATTGAATTATTTTCTAGTTTTGCTAGGTTATACTCTAATTGATGTTGAAGTGACACTTAGTAAAACAAGAAAATATTTGAATTAAAACTAAAAATTCAAATATTTTCATGACAATTGCCATCGACAGAAAGCGACTGTAGATATCTACAGTGCACGGAATCTAGGCCCAGAACTATTTTGAAATCTCTACAATCGGAATAGTGAATAGAAATTACTTTGGACAGCATTGACCCTGTCGAAATAAGTTTGCGATATCGGAATTTTGCTTGACGCAAGCGCATTTTATTTAATTTTGTTTTGACGTTTATAATTTGTATCTAATAAAAATAATTTATTACTCCTTATTTATAATTATTTATAGTGTTTATACGCTCTGAGCTTCGCTGGTGTCGCTCCTGGCGGATTACTAATTCAACTTTCATCGGTAATTTTTAAATTTATTATTTAATTGTTATCGCTTAATATTTACAACGCTAAAAAGTAATTAAATTGTAACAGATTTTTTTAAGATTTTGCTAATCATTTTGACGTTCTATTGATGAAATATTAATTTCTTACTTCGGATACTTTCACAATTATCGTGTAGATGGCGCTATGATTAATGATTAATTATTTATAATTACATATTACGGAACATTAAAAAAACGTAAATTCAGTATTTAAAACGTAAGTATATTTAAAGTAAAAATATATACCACAGCTTTGACCAACTAATATTTTTTATAATTAATGTTTTTAGTTTTAATTTTAAATTAATCACTTTGACATTTATGTCAAATTTCCGGTAAACGTTTACAGACTTGCCACTACTGGCACTCGCGAATTTATAAATATCCCCTCTACGTACGAGCTCACAGCGTATACTTTTTTTGTAGCTGCTTAATTTTTTAGTCTGTGGTGTTATTTATTTAGATAATAATTGTATGATTAATTTATACATGTACGAGTATGTATTGAACCTAACCTTAATTTATTTCTCTTCTTCAGATGCAAATCCACTAATGGATGTTAGCGATAACATTTTCTATCAACTCTCTGTTTCTTGCAATATGTATCAGAAATTGTATGTCGTTAATCCTTGTCCATTGCCTTATGTTTCGGAGCCAGGACATTTTCTTGCATCCCATTCCGCTTTTGCCTTCAATTTTATCCACGATTATAAATTGGAGGGGAACTGGTATTTTTCACTTCACATGATGTGACCCAGATACGCTGTTTTCCTTTTCTTGGTGGTTTCGAAAAGTTGGCGTTCTTGGTTGATTCTTTAAGGATATCTTGGACATTCTACATTTGTGATTTTCGCCGCCCATGGTATCTTTAGGATACGGCGATAAAGCCCCATTTCGAAAGATTCTAATCCGTTTATATCCCTCGTTTTGAGTGTCCAGTTCTCTACGCCATATATAGCAACACTGACCAAACAGCACTTAGTAAACCTGAGTCTTAGTTAAAGTTGAAGTCAATTTATTTGGCATCTGAATATATTTTATGTTTGCCAGTCACAGTGTTGCCATACTTTTTTGTTTATTTCTTTTACAATTTCAATCAATGGTATAACGTATAAGAATAAAATTGTATAAGAACGTTTAAAAATCCGTGTTGAGCTGACCCCACCCCCCACTTGCAAAAATTAAAAAACAAATAGCCCTGATTTATGAGCTTTCATATTCCGCAAACTACAAATTTTGAGCTCGTTCCACTGAGCAGGACTTTAATACTTGGGAATGGGGGATACTTAAAAGGAATATTGAATCGGTTTTGCGGCAGAATTACGAGCTCTTGAAATTATATAGTTTCGATTTTTGAGCTCATCCCCTTCACCCCCAAACAACCCTTTAATTGATTTCACTTAAGGAAAAATGCTGAGAAAACTTAAAATATATCGTATTGCGGATAAAATTCCTATAGCTTATATACTCTAAGAATAAACTATTAAATCACGTGTATTTCGATTATTGAGCTACAACCCCTTCGCAAAAAAACCACCCTATCTTCCCGGATTAAGAGAAAGTTGTACTTAAAATGCATTAAATTAATTATGTGGCGACTACTTATCATTTAATAATTTATAAGCTCCCAAATTACGCGCATTTAGATCAGTAAATTGCAATTTATTTTGTATAGTGCAGTCACTGAAGGTAAAAGTCATCGATTACCTTCAATTTCGGTGAACCTTCATCGATTTTCACGAAAATTGGTTAGTGGTTAGAGGATACGTCATGAAACAAAGGTGACATGGTACCACCTTGCGCCTTTACCCTGAGGGTGGATACCGCCCCTTCTCGGGGGTGAAAATTATTTTATAAAAAATAACTGCACAAATCAATAAAAGAACAAATTAAAAGCAAAAGTTATTATATAAAGTTATTAAAGTAAGTCAATACTTTTTAAGTAATTAAAGATCAAAGATTTTAATTATTCGTGAAAAAAATGCATGTTTTGAAGCGGTTTTTCGTAAATCACTAAAAAACTAAAAGTTTTTACAAAAAAGTTAATAGTAGTTTAATTCGTATAGCTTATATTCTAAGAATAAACTCTTAAATCACGCGCCTTTCGTTTATAAAGCTACAACCCCTTCTCAAGAAAACCATGCTACAAATAAACTCTATTATTATTATTATTATTATTATATTCCCGGCTTAAGAGAGAGTTGTACTTAAAATAATTTAAATTAATTATTTAGCGACTACATATCGTTTAATAATTTATGAGCTCGGAAATTATACGCTCTCAATTATTGAATTGCCATTTTCTTTCTATAGTGCAGTCACTGATGGTAAAAATCAACTATGACCTTCGATTTCGGTAAATCTCCATTCATTTTCACGAATTGACAATAACAACTTGCGGTTTTAGCCTGGGGTATGTCACCCCTTCTCGGGGGTGAAAATTCCTTTATTAAAAATAACCCCATAAATCGAGGGAGGGACAAATTTTAAGCAAAATTTGTTATATAATGTTATTAAAATAAATCAATACTTTTTGAGTTATTAAAGATCAAATATTTTAATTTTTGTGAAAGAAAATGCATGCTTTAAAGCGATTTTTCATAAATAACTCGAAAACTGTAAGTTTTTACAAGAAAGTTTTCATCGCTAAAATTGAAGCTAATAAAATATATAATAAATTGCTTACTTGAAAAACCCTTTCATGTTAATTTAAAGTAAGTTATTGGTAATTAAATGTATATTTTTTTCTGCGACTGTTCAAATCTAAGGATTCGAGCTTAGATAACGGGAAAGAGATGCATTTTATAACACTTAGGTACTAAATACTTGTCAAAGTACTTAGAAATACCTATCAAAAATGAGCTCCAGAAAAAGTTGATAGCATCAAAATTTATACTTATAAAGTATACAGCTATAAAACTATATTACATTTAATCTTTCAAATACTTTATTTTTTTAGATCATATTTAAAATAATAACTCCAACAATACTCGATTGACGTAAAAAATGATAGATAACGAAATTTGAGTTTTTTATTAGGAAAGATTTTACTTGTCTTTTGATTTATGTATGAATCAAAATAACGAAGATAGAAACGTTTAAGCCTAAATTTTACTACGAGAACAATGTAACTGGAGCCCTTTAACCTATTATCCTAAAAAATAAAGTATTTGAAAGATTAAGCCGGTACTTTATGTCTCGGTTGACAGCCGGTTAGTTAACCGGAGTTTAATCGGGACGTCTTTAGGGTCTCTTGCGTTGTAATAAATGCAATTACAAGTATTATTATGATTATAAATAAGAATAATAATACTTATAATTGCATTTATTGCAACGCAAGAGACTCTAAAGAGGTCACGATTAAACCCCGGTGAACTAACCGGCTGTTAATCGAGACATAAAGTATCGGGCCTAAATGTAATACAGTTTTATAGCTCTTGAAATTACCTTTCAAATAGTTGGATGTGCCTGATATCATAAAAATTAACAGTGATTAAAAAAAATTCATTTTTTTTGTAAAAATTTCTGCAGTATAAATTTTGATGCTATCAACTTTTTCTGGAGCTCATTTGATAGGTATTTCTAAGTATTTAGTAAATGTTATAAAATGCATCTCTTTCCCGTTATTTAAGCTTGAATCCTTAGATTTGAATAGTCGCAGAAAAAACTATACATTTAATTACCTATAACTTACTTTAAAGGGCCTAGCCGGGTAAGATGGTGAAAAGTGCCCCCAGCTCGATTTAAATTCCACATAGGCCAATTTTTAGCACATATAGAGGAACTCACTTTCTGAAATTTTTAGCCCCCTAGGTGGTCACGTGACCCCCCTAGAGCCTAATTAGGCTTTTTATGTTTTTATTTTTTATCTCAGGCGCATCAAGAGCTAGCCAAAAACTTTGTAAAAAAAAGTTGTAAGTTCCAAAAAGATCTATAAGAAAAAATTTTTTAAAAATTTTTTGGCGGGAAATTCGAATTTTTAGAACAATTTTAAACTTTTAAATGACTCTGAAAAAAAAACTAGGACACTCGTTTTTACGAAAATTAATTATAATGTGTATTTTTGCACAATCTTTCACCCTGAATTTTTTCAGACTTTTAAAATTGGTGAAACGTACCTTTAAAAATAAAAAACCGCATTTTTTCAGTTTTTTTTTCGTATTTTGAAACAATTTTATACATATTTTTCAAAAAAGGTAACACTGTCACTAGAATAGGTAAAAAACTGAAAAATAATAGGGGTTTGCTTAATAAAAATTTTTTGTAAAGCCATCCATTTTCAAAATACAGGGCGTTGAAGAAAACAAAATTTTACACATTTTTTACGATTTTGCTGAAACTACTGGCAACATTGTAATAAAACTTGGCGGGATTTAAGAGCTGGTTATTGTGCATATTTTGACATACAATTAATGATTTGATATTCATCATTGGCTCGCATAGGGGTAATGGTCTGAACTTTTTAAAGAATAAAGATAGTACGCCACTGACATATTTCAAATTAACAATCGTTTTTTAATTTCTCGTTCAATTTGTGACAAAAAATGTATCTTCTTATTTTTTCATACGATGCGCCATTTTTATTCAAAAAATAAAAGATCTTAACCCTTACAAAGTATTCGAACTTCTAGTAGTTTCTACATCTAGATACATAATAAACTCATACATCCATTATCAAAATTAATTCGAATACTTTGGAAGCGTTAAGATATTTTATTTTTTGCAGCAAAACAGCGCGTCGTATGAAAAAATGAGAAGATAGATTTTTTATTGAAAATTGAAAGAGGAATTCAAAAATGATTGTTAATTTGAAATATGTCAGTGGCGTACTATCTTTTTTTCTTTGAAAAGTTCAGACCATTACCCCTATGCGCGCCAATGATGAATATTAAATCCTTAGTTGTATGTCAAAACATGCACAATAACTACCTCTTAAAACCCGCCAAGTTTTATTACAATGTTGCCAGTAGTTTCGGCAAAATCGTAAAAAATATGTAAAATTTTGTTTTCTTCAACGCCCTGTATCTTGAAAATGGATGGCGTTACAAAAAATTTTTATGAAGCAAATCCCAATTATTTTTCAGTTTTTTACCTATTCTAGTGACGGTGTTAAATTTTTTGAAAAATATGTATAAAATTGTATCAAAAAAACGAAAAAAAAAACCGAAAAAATGCGGTTTTTTATTTTTAAAGGTACGTTTCACCAATTTTAAAAATCTGAAAAAATTCAGGGTGAAAGATTGTGCAAAAATACACATTATAATTAATTTTCGTAAAAACGAGTGTCTTAGTTTTTTTTTCAGATTTATTTAAAAGTTTAAAATTGTTCTAAAAATTCGAATTTCCCGCCAAAAAAATAAAAAAAAAATTTTCATATAGATCTTTTTGAAACTTACAACTTTTTTAAATAAAGTTTTTGGCTAGCTCTTAATGCGCCTGAGATAAAAATTAAAACCTAAAAAGCCTAATTAGGCTCTAGGGGGGTCACGTGACCACCTAGGGGGCTAAAAATTTCAGAAAGTGAGTTCCTCTATATGTGCTAAAAAGTGGCCTATATGGAATTTAGATTGGGTTGGGGGCACTTTTCACCATCTTACCCGGCTAGGCCCTTTACATTAAAGGGTTTTTCAAGTCAGCAATTTATTATATTTTTTATTAGCTTCAATTTTAGTGATGAAAACTTTTTTGAAAAACTTACATTTTTTAAGTTATTTATGAAAAATCGCTTTAAAGCATGCATTTTCTTTCACAAAAATTAAAATATTTGATCTTTAATAACTCAAAAAGTATTGATTTATTTTAATAACATTATATAACAAATTTTGCTTAGAATTTGTCCCTCTCTTGATTTGTGGGGTTATTTTTAATAAAGTAATTTTCACCCCCGAGAAGGGGTGACATATAACCCCCGGCTAAGTTGTTATTGTTAATTTTGTTTCTTGAGGTATCCTCTATCCGCTCACCAATTTTCGTGAAAATGAATGGAGATTTACCGAAATCGAAGGTCATAGTTGATTTTTACCTTCAGTGACTGCACCATAGAAAGAAAATTGCAATTCAATAATTGAGATGCGTACATTCTGCGAGCTCATAAATTATCAAACGATATGTAGTCGCCAAATAAATAATTAAATGCAATTTTTAGCACTCCATACGAGCGTTAGAAATGCTACTTTGAGGCACTAGTGCTTTAGAAAAATTTTAAGGCACTGCAGTCCGTATTGACCGTATATCCAATTTTGATGTAATGTCAAAAAAATATAAAATTGGAATGTCAGTCAAGTTCAAGTAAAAGTTTTTGTAGATATTGTCCTGTAATTACGTTTGTAGAAAAAATATTGTATGATATGCCTGTTAAAAAGTACATTTTTAAGGCACTCATGTGAATTGCAGAACTCGCTTTCGCTCATTCTGCAAACTTTCACATGCGTGCCTTAAACGTGTACTTTTAACACTTATATCATAAATAACTATTAAGTACAACTCTCTCTTAAGCCGGGAATATGGGATGGTTTTCTTGCGAAGGGGTTGTAGCTCAATAATCGAAAGGCGCGTGATTTAAGAGTTTATTCGTAGATTATAAGCTATACGAATTAAACTACTATTAACTTTTTTGTAAAAACTTACAGTTTTTCAGTGATTTACGAAAAACCGCTTCAAAACATGCATTTTTTTCACGAATAATTAAAATCTTTGATCTTTAATAACTTAAAAAGTATTGACTTATTTTAATAACTTTATATAATAAATTTTGCCTATAATTTGTTCTTTTACAGATTTGTGCAGTTATTTTTTATAAAATAATTTTCACCCCCGAGAAGGGGCGGTATCCACCCTCAGGGTAAAGGCGCAAGGTGGTACCATGTCACCTTTGTTTCTTGAGGTATCCTCTAACCACTGACCAATTTTCGTGAAAATCGATGAAGGTTCACCGAAATTGAAGGTAATCGTTGATTTTTACCTTCAGTGACTGCACTATACAAAATAAATTGCAATTTACTGATCGAAATGCGCGTAATTTGGGAGCTTATAAATTATTAAATGATATGTAGTCGCCAAATAATTAATTTAATGCATTTTAAGTACAACTTTCTCTTAAGCCGGGAAGATAGGGTGGTTTTCTTGCGAAGGGGTTGTAGCTCAATAATCGAAATGCACGTGATTTAATAGTTTATTCTTAGATTATATAAACTATAGGAATTATATCCGCAATACGATATATTTTAAGTTTTCTCAGCATTTTTCTCTAGGGATGGACACAAGCTCGAGCTTAGCTCGGCTCGGCTCGAGGCTCGGCTCGTTTGACGAGCCGAGCTTCGAGCTCAAGACTGTTTGTTTCTTGCGAGCCGAGCTTCGAGCCAAGCCAAATTTTTTTCGAGCCGAGCCGAGCTGAATTGGAAACGAGCCGAGCTTTCCTTAACGAGCTTGTCAATATTTTAGCTAATACTCTAATATTTTTTCTATTTATTTTTGATACCACTGATACACACTGATATACAGTGTGTCCGTAATGTATTAAATAAATGGGATATTTCCTAAACTAAAAGTCTTTTGAAAAAAATCTAAAACACGTCGATTTTTAATTTTAATGATCTACATTTTACAACCAAATTTAATTACACAGAGTGATACACATAAAGGTGATGACGCCATCGGATTTTTTGTAAATATAACAGCTTCATACACAATACCTGCAAAAGGTAAATATGTGGGCTAACAATTATTGGACCCTACTTTTCAAAGGTAATTGAAACGAGTCGCATAACATCAGTCTTTAACGGGGTATCTCGCACCTACTTTAATTTATTTATTTCCCAGTAGAATTAATCCTGGAGGTTTTGATGAAAGTGTATGGTTTCAACAGGATATTGCGCCTCCGCATTATGCTGTAGATGTTCCAAGGTACGTAGACGAAATTTTTCCGAACAGGTGGATTGGAAGACGTGGGAGTGTGAAAATTTAAGATAAAGTCATGTATCAATTACTGGATTACTTTCAAATTCTTAGATTAATAATTTGAAATCAATAAAATTTATTTTCATAGCGCATATCTTTGAAATTCTGTCCGTTAGACCCCAAGTATCAATCCTTTTTAACATCAGCTCATTTTTATCGATCTAAAAATGTCACAACGTAGGTACAGAGTGTACATTTACCTCATACATATCAGCTTAATGTATATCACCCTGTATAATCAAATTTTATGGTAGAAGGTAGAACATTAAAATTAAAACTCCACGAATTCCAGATATTTTTAAAAAGGATTAAGGAAGTATCTAATTTATTACATATTTTACGGACACTCTGTATAAATTCCTTTTTAAATAATATTCTTGCATTTCGATTATCCCTAATATCGTCACTAAATATTTGAATAGGATTTATAAAATGCAGTTATGTACTTCTCATTTTTACTATAGTTACTCGGAAGAGGTAAAAATTTTAATGTAGGTAGAATCCCAATTTTATAATCCTCCATAAACTTAAACTGCCTCTTGTAACCTTCTTAAGAATTTGTTTATCAAAAAGACTAACTTCTAGGAATGCGAATATTTACATTTTACCATAACAAAAAAATAGGTTCATGGGGTAATATAATCTAACCAAAAATTTGAATCTCTATAATAATTTTATTAAAGGAAAGGTACCTCGTACCTCCATACTTGAATGGTTTTGGACATAATGATATGAATTTAACAATAGAAATTTACTGTTAATCTGTACAGTTGAATGTTTTATTGTAACTTATTTCTCAGTATAAACTTTGCTAAATCTGTAGGTATTAAGAAAATAATTCCGATTTTAAGAAAACTAGCACGTTTGTATTTTACGGGTAGTAGGAAAGAAATCTAATAGTTATTACAATCTTTTCAGTCTTGAGAAAGAAGTTGAAGTTGCTGTTCGTCCATTTCTGTTTAGGAACCTAATTCCAAATTTTTCGCGTTTTTAAAATGTTTAATTACGATAGTGATGATAGTTTTATGGACACAAATCTTCCTTCTCCAAGTCCAAGTGAAAATAGTGAAGTGTCAACTAAGTCGACTGAAAGCGTTAGCGGCGATTATACTCTTGACGAAACTTCGACATTTCGGAGCAAGTTTACATGCTTTTTTGAGTTTAAAATTATTGACAAAATAAACAAATTAGCGACATGCAAATTATGTAACAAACGAAAAATTAAAAGTGAGTTTAAAGTAAAACTTTCCGTTACAACTACTTTAAAAAGGCACTTATTAAGTAAACATCCAAAGGAATATGGTACTATTTTTCCAAAGCTGTCTCAACCTGGAACTAGCAAAGCTGGACCACTTCATAATTTCTTAACAATTAAGGTAAGAACACATTTTACTATTGTAATGTCAATATTCAAAGTATTAACGCCAAAGTTTTCGATATGCCAAAACAATGCAAATATTCAAAAATAATATTTTATTATTTTTTTGCATGATGTTTCAGTTTTTATTTATTATTGTTGGAAAAAAAGTGTAATAAAATTTTTTGTTCATAACCAGTTTTTTTGGGAATTTTCTTAATAAAATTTTGGTCGATGTAATAATCTGATAAATATTTGGCATTAAATAATTGCTTAACGTTAAGCAATGTTGGCAAACTGAGTAAAATTATAAAATTTTAAGCTGTTAGTTTTCAGTACTAACAATTGCATTAATTATAATGAAAATTGATATCTACTTAATCTAAAATGCAAATCCGAGATCCATTGTCTAGTCGCAACAGAAGGGGTCCCGTGGGAAAGTTCGAGCTCCCCGTGATTTAATGGTGGTATTATAAGTTTTTTGGGCCGCTGAATCCAATGGAAGTGGTCTGGAAGCCCAAATATGGTCCGTTTAATTGTTATTAACAAATTATGGTAAAATAAGGGCTTTATGAGAAGCCCTGTAAAGAAATTGATAGTATTAAGGTCTTTTTAGATTCTTTGGATAATTCTGAGCAAAAAAGGTCTCTTGTGATATTTGTCTAAAATTAGTTGTTGTCGAGTTATAAGCGATGACCTCTGCCAAACGTCATTTTAAAGAGGAAGGATGAATTTGCATTTTTTAATACATTTTTGTAAAAAACACTTTTAAACTTTAAAAGGTGATAATTCAATAGTAAATTTAATTTCGAACAATTTTGCTGTAGAAATGTATGTACTAAAAGGGCATAGAACTCATACTATGCACCTTAGTTCATAGGGGTTAATTCACCCCTTTCTCAAAAACGCACTCCTGTAAATGGAAGCACTCCGCGGTTTTTTCATATTTAGAGGTCCATTGACCATATGAAACAAGAAACAATAAAACCCCGTGAATGTTGTAGTTCCTTTTAGCCATCTTATTTTGAACATAATCAATAGCCTAATATATTCTCTTCTATTACATCATCATCATTATACATATTTGCCTTTTTTGTCTTGAGCCACATCAGAATAAATATTACTTTAAAACTTTAAAAGGGTAAACCCTGTAGTTTTCTGTATACCTTTGTTAAGACAACGTAGAATGAAGTAAACACTTCTGTTGTATATAGGTATATAGGTAAGAATAAATATTCTTTACCGCCAAGTCATTCCTAACTTTACCATAACGGCTTCTTCTTCCTCTCTTACTAGCTCCAGGTGCGACACACATTTTCGCTTTTTGGATGAAATGGTACCTTTGCGCATTGTACGCGCCATAACCACCTTAAACTTATCTCATTTTATCTTTAATAATTGGTACCACACCCAAACTCCCTTTTATGTTTTTTACCATGTTTTATCACTTTCATTTTACTTTTATAAAACTTTTCCGTCTGCGACAAGTAATTCTTGCCGTTTTCGTCCATAATTTAGTTTTTAATTACTTCTATTTTTGTGTTGTTTGAAACCAAAGCTTACAAAAGTCTGAAAGGAACCAAAAATTAAAATATAAAACACGTAAAGAACATTTAACACTTAACAACCATTGTCTCCTTATTCTTGCTAATATTCTTGTTGGTTCAATTGCCGTAAAGTTGGTAAAAATAATTTTGTTTACCCGCTGGGCTGCTATAATAATTCTAAACAATTAGATAATTTCTCATTATCTATTACTACTTTTCTCAATGATTTAGTTTTTTAACAATGTAAATGATATTGACTTAAAGAACAAATAAAAGTTATAATTAAGGTATTTTATATTTCATAATTTTCTAAAAGACTAGGTCAATTTAATTTGTTTATTTATGGAAAAACAAAAAAAAAAGTTCAAAAAATTCAGCGCCCAATTCGGTAATCCCTTTAGGGTGCAGTTCATTGTACCTACCCAACGACCTCCAATCATATTTTAACTATTAGCGGGCTCTGGTAATTTAGTGTGAATTCATGTTGGCTGGGAAATAATAAATAGCAAAATAAATACAATAAAATAATAGCTTTATTTTAAAAATAATTCAAATTTACATTCAAATATCAAGTAATTTACACTCGTTTATGTTTATTGCAGAAATCCGTGAATGAACCTAAAGATGAAAACTTTATCGTTGATTGGGTGGCCACTAAATACCTACCTTTTTCGTTTTTTGACGACGAAGCAACAAGGAACTTCTTCGATCAAATCAAACCTGGAATAAACCTGCCTGGACGAAAAGCTTTAAAGAGAATGGTTGTGTCCCGTTTTGAACAGGATCAAAAAAAAGTTATGCATATACTACAACAAAACACATCAAGAATATCTTTTACCATTGATGGCTGGACGGCAATTAATGGAAAATCTTATTATGGGATCACCGCCCACTTTATTGATGACCATTGGCAACTCCAGTCTGTAGTTATCGATTTCTCACCTTCACATGGGCTTCATACTGGGAGAGATATTGCCAAGTTGTTTTATGAATCTTTGCAGAGCTATGGCATCACATCGAAAATTCAAGGCATAACTGTTGACAACACTGCAGCAAATACAACGTTCATGCAGGAGTTAAAAAAGCTTATTCCTTCTTTTGATGACGTTAATCAACATTTTAAATGTGTAGCACATATTCTGAACTTGGCTGTTCAAGATTGCTTAAAATCTCTGAAAATAGAAGAAGACGTAGGAGGGGAGGCTGAAGATGAAGAAAGCAGTAACGTAGATGAAGAGGTTGAGTTCGAACACAACGATGTTCTAGATGAAGATATTCAAACACCAACCAACTGTTTGGATAAAATTCGGTATATATTTAAGAAAATAAAAAAATCTGAAAAATTACGGATCCGTTTTAAAAGTGCGTGCCAAACTGCTGGGGCATCTACACAGATTTCACCTATTCTGGATGTTCCAACAAGATGGAACTCCACTCATGATATGTTGGATGTCGCATTAAAGTTAAAAAAGGGGATCGACTGTCTATGTGCAAGCGACAGTGTCAATAACTTAAACAATTTTCGACTACACCAAAACGAATGGCAGATGTTAGCTTCCGTCTGTAAATTTTTAAAGATGTTTAAAATAGTAAGCGAAAACCTTGGAGGAGACAAATACGCAACGCTTCCATCAGTGATAGTCAGTTTAAATATACTGTTAGACAAAATCGAATTACAATCAAAGTTGCTTGACGATAAACCGAATCGTTCCTGTGTAGATGAACAACTTTTAACTGCATTTCAAAAGGCCAGAGATAAAATTTTAAAACATTACAGACAAACAAATTGGATTTACTGTGCAGTACTTATTTTAGACCCAAGACATAAACTTGAAGCATTTGATAACTCACTTTGGGGAAGGGACTTAAAGAACGAATCGTATTCAGTGTTTAAAAAACTGTTAAAAAAGTATGAAGGAAATCAGCAAGCTGTAGAAAATATAACGCAAAGTACATCTGAATCGTCGGTGGTCATGGAAGTACAAGATGAGCTTGAAATCAATTTCGAAAGCTATTATCAATCAAAGGTCATAACAAAACCAAAAGACTTAAGTACTGAATTCTATGACTACATAGCACTCCCGCAAAGTACTGGCAACGAAGATATTTTAAAGTGGTGGCAGGTAAATAAAGGAAGATTTCCTGTTCTTGCTGAAATGGCCAGAGACTTACTAAGTATTCCTGCTACGTCCGTACCATCTGAGCGATTGTTTTCAAAAGCTGGCTTAATTATTCGAAAACAACGCAATAGATTGACTAATGAATCGGCTAAGTGCCTCTTATGTCTAAACTCTTGGGTAGAAAACCCAATTTTGAAAAATGTGTAAAACAATTTTTTTTTTAATTTTAATCGTTTAAATTAGTTCTAGGTTTAATTTTATTTATTGTTGAAGTAGAGTCGTATATGTATAATTTGGTAAGAATAGAGTTATAATGTTATTTTTAAATATATACCTACACTTTCCTCCTTTCCTCTTGTAAATGATTTTTATTAACAATGTAACTTTTTTTTTAAATAGTATCTCCGATATAAAATGTTAATGGAGATACTATGTACCTATTTACAATTGACTGTAAGTGTACAAAAATATTTTTCAGGTGACACAGGTTTTTTAGTTACTTAAATTAAAAAAAAAGAGTTACAACTCATCTGTATTAAGTTTAGTGAAAGATTTATTTTATGCGAATCTAGTAATATAAGACAATAAAATACTTGATACTTTTTATTTATATTTTTTATTTATTTATGCAGGCCTTTTAGGTGGTAGGTACTACATTACAATATTACCAATAGTATTATACAGTGTGGCAAAGCCAAATGGAATAAATTCATTATTTCGTGAATGAGCGATTTTGGAAAAAGATCTCAAAACAGGTCGATTTTTATTTTTAAATTACGATTTTTTGGCATATATAATACCTACATATATCATACTAATGACGTCATCCATCTGGGCGTGATGACGTAATCGATTATTTTTTTAAATGGGAATAGGGGTCATGTGCTAGCTCATTTGAAAGGTTATTAAATTCTCTATTCAGTAATATCAATATTAACATAATTATGTATACAGTGTGTCCATAAAAAAATTCGAATTAAATTAATTAACACAAAAAGAAGAATGTATGTAATTTATTTAATTCACAATACATTTTACTGCTGTCAGAAAACATAAAAAATGTTTATTTGACAAATAAACACAGCTTTTCGCTTAAATTAAATGTTCAAACTACCAAGAGGCAGGTGAGTGGCATCTTGAACATTGAATTTAAGTGAAAAGCTATGTTTATTTGTCAAATGAACATTCTTTCTGTTTACTGACAGTAGCAAAATGTATTTTGAATTAAATAAATTACATATACATTCTCATTTTTGTGTCAATTAATTTAATTAAAAAAAAATTGGACACCCTGTATATTATGTTAATATTTATATTACTGAATAGAGAATTTCATAACCGTTCAAATGAGCTACTATCATATACGAGTATATGCCAAAAAATTGTAATTTAAAAATAAAAACCGACCCGTTTCGGAATTTTTTTCCAAAAGCGCTTATTCACGAAATAATAAATTTATTCCATTTGGCTTGGCCACACTGTATGTACATATGAATATTGATATTTAAAAAAATGTTTTCATAAAATATGCTGCTTTTTCCTACTCCGATTATTTATGGATTAGTCTGGTCGTATTAGACTTTACTTTTTATTGTTATTTGTATTATTTATTATCACTACACTATACGAAATCCGGGTGTTATCAAACAATTCATCCACTATCTTGTCATAATACTTAATACAAATATGCCATCTTATTTGAAATTTATATTAAACTATCGTAATGTATCTACCTATATAGTTTCTCAGCGATAAAACTATTTTCTTGGCTTCCTTTAAATCGGGTTATTTTAAAAAGACTGACATTATTTCAGGACGAACACTAAAATCATACATTATCATAGTTTTTTAAACAGAAATTAAGACAAACTGTGAAATAAACATTTTTAATTTCTCCTATTTGTTCATTAATCTAAGAAAAAAAAATATCTCACTCTTCTTGTCTCCTAACGTTACTATGACAGAGTATGTAGCTATTATGTGAAAAGCATTTAGTGAATTTCTTATTATTTCTTATATTTGACTATTATAAGTAAAAAAAATTACTACGAATGTTATATTTTACATTCATTATTATGTTTTTGAGCTCGGCTCGGCTCGGCTCGAACTATTCGAGCCGAACCGGCACGAGCCACGAGCTCAACCTGCAAGCTCGAAGTTCAAGCCGAGCTTCTATCTCGAGCTCGGCTCGAAATTTCGAGCCGAGCACAAGCTTTTCAAAAGCTCGGCTCGGCTCGGCTCGAGTCCATCCCTATTTTTCTCTTAGGTTAAACCAATTAAAGGGTTGTTTGGGGGTGAAGGGGATGAGCTCAAAAATCGAAACTATATAACTTCAAGAGCTCATAAATAGCTCGTAATTCTGCCGCAAAAACCGATTGAATATTCCTATTTTTAAGTAGTGGGGGGGGGGGCTAACTCAGCCCCCCCACTAAAGTATTAAATTCCTGCTCAGTGGAACGAGCTCAAAATTTTTAGTTTGCGGAATATGAAAACTCATAAACAGCTCATAAATCAGGGCTATTTGTTTTTTAATTTTTGCAAGTGGGGGGCCAGCTCAACACGGGTCGTTTAAAATGTAAAGACAGACTTACAGCATTGATTGATAAATATATACCAGTATACTTGAATACAGTCCATCCAATATACGTACCGTTGCACGCCATTATCTACGTCAGAGATATAAGTTGACATTGTTGCCCAATTACAAAAAATTCTTGAATTCATTTTAAATCAAATACCTATACATATCACATATTTTTTGCGGAAGTGGATTATACAACAAAACAAATAAATATTCAATGTAAATAAATAAAAATTTTAGAAATAGAAAACAAGAATTAAGTTACGTTAAAGTAAATAATGAAAACAGTAAAAATAATAAAACAAATACTTATAGTAATGAATAAAAACAAATATAAAGTGTCATCACCGCAACTATCAAATAAATGTTACCAATTTATGCCAAAATGCCACCTTCGTTCGATCGCAGTTAGAGTGTAATCCGAACAAGTGTGCTTAAGAGCAAACAGTAGCGGTCAACAGGTAGCAACAAACGCGTTCCAAGATTGCGGCTCTTATTTTGAATATTTTGTTGAGATGTTTGGCACACATATGCGTAAAATAATAAAGAATGGCGGTACAGAGCCCAATTTCAGAAATATGTTAGTATGTGGAAATTATAGAGATAACTAAATAAAATATTGAAAAAAGGAGCCTGTACCGCCATTAAGAAAGACAAAAAATAGACTTTCTTCAAATAAACTTTTTTATCCCGTGCCTAGATTTTGTGTCACATTGGAACTACTAAAAATCGATTTTTTTATAACAAGAAATGGAACGTCACTGACTTGGCAACATTTCGCGCCTGTGTATAAAAATTATAGTTTTTTATAGTATAAACGTCACTGTCAGTGTCGAATTACCGACGCACTGTTGCCTCACTTTTGAAAGTTCGCAGAGCTTCCGCAGTCTTGGACCGCGTTTGTTGCTACCTGTTGATCGCTACTGTGTGCTCTTAATAAAAACGCTTTATTTTCCACTTATACAAATTAAATGAAACAAGTTAGAGTATGTTTCTTTAAATGTACCGGGTGTCCCAATAAGAATGGCTCTCGGCCATATCTCAGGAACCGTTTATAGTAGAGCTTTGAAATAAACAAATTTATAACAAAAGTTGCCTCAGGAAAAGCCTGGAAATTATTTTCATAATTGTGGGACCACCGCTAGAGGGCGTAATTGAATATCAAAAATTAAAAAATCTAAATTTTACAAAATTTTCCTAATGAAGGGGCACTGGAAATCCGATCGTCGTATTCTTCATAAAATTCTACGCATATTTGATTTGACAAGTTTAGGTCTACCTTTGGAAATAAGAGGTGGGGGTGAGTGGGAACCTTGTTATGAAAAACTGGCTGTGAGTCCGGTTCTGCTTAATCAAATTTTGCAAACTTGGTCTTGTTGAAGACAGATCTTTTTCGTCAATGTAAAAGTTATGATTTCGAACCAACTTACTGAGTAATATGCCAGCTAGAAGGCGTTATTTAATTTTTTTCAGAAATCTAGTGTTCCTTGGAAAATATTAAATACAAACATGCATTTTTAATACCATATTACAAAATTAGACAAAATTAGCAACAGAATAGCGAAAACCGCATGTTAATACCTTTTTTATATCTCAAGATATCTTACAAAACGTGTAAATTTAAAAACATAACTGTTACTGTCACCGGTAAACGAAATTCATTAAAAGTAGTGTGCTATGGAAACAACAAAGAAACATTTTCCAGCTGTCAACGTATATTAGGTCTTTTCAACGCTTCTCATTTGTTTCGAGCCTCGTTCATATCTCGTATATTAATATTATACACGGATTATACGGCATATGACAGAGGAAACAAATGAGAAGCGTTGAAAAGCCCTATTGCAAAGAAATAAAAACAACTATTTAGTGATGACATAAATGTTCAAATTTTTGCCCATCATTTTCGTTGCAAATATTTACTCTTTCAAGAGTAGATTGAACAGCAGTCTCAATTTCTGCTCTCGATATGCTTTGAATGGCGTTTAGTATTCTCTGGATAATGTATTCTAGAGTAGTGTATGATGGGCAACAATTTGAATATTTAGGTCGTCACTAAGTAGTTCTTTTTGTTCTGTGTTATATTTAATTTTAATAGTATTGTTTCCCTTTATATTGTTTTAATTAATTATATTTTTATACGTTGACATCTGGAAAATGTTATTTTGTTTTTTTCCACAGCACACTACTTTTCATTAACTTAGTTTACCGGTGATAGTAACAGTTATGTATAAAATTTACACGTTTCTCGAGATATCTTGAGATAGAAAAAAGGTATCGACATGCGGTTTTCGCTATTCTATTGCTAATTTAATCTAATTTTATAAAGTATGATTAAAAATGCATACTTGTATTTAATATTTTCCAAAGAAAACTAGATTTCTGAAAAAAATTAAATAACGCCTCCCAGCTGGCTTATTACTTATTAGGATGGTTCAAAATTATCACGCTTACATTGAAGAAAAAGATCTGTCTTCAACAAGACCCAGTTTTCAAAATTTGATTTAGCAGAACCGGACTTACAGCCATTTTTTCATAACGAGGTTCCCACTCACCCCCACCTCTTATTTGCAAAGGTAGAGTTAAACTTGTTAAATCAAATATGCGCAAAATTTGATGAAGAATACAATAATCGGATTTCCAGTGCCCCTTCATTAGGAAAATTTTGTAAAATTTAGATTTTTTTATTTTTTATTCTCAATTACGCCCTCTAGCGGTGGACCCACAATTATGAAAATAATTTCCAGGCTTTTCCTGAGGCAGCTTTTGTTATAAAAATTTTTATTTCAAAGCTCTACTATAAACGGTTCCTGAGATATGGCCGAGAGCCATTCTTATTGGGACACCCGGTACATTAATAGAAATCTTCCAATATTAATTCTACGCGTATATAATAAAATATGTCTAGTGGCTGTAATTCCCGTGTAATCGGCTAAATGAATTTAAAAAGGAACAGACCAACCGCCTAAATATTTCGTGTTGGTATCATGTGACGTCACGGGCTATGACGCGGATGACATGCAAATGTAAGTACATTGGACGGACTGTATTTATCAATCAATGCTTACTTATAATCTTAACAAATTATAGAAAAAAAAGCCATTTTGGGAAAAATTGTTTAGTCGTTATTTTAGCTGGAATCAAATCTTAAGATTACATATTATTAGTAATATCGATTTTAATTAATTTATTAATAATCTTCTTCTTCTAATGGCGCTACAACCCTTTGTGAGTCTTGGCCTGCTTAACAATGTTCTTCCATTCTGCCCTGTCGGATTCTGAATTTATTAATAATAATAATAATTAACCCCAACAATGTAAATTAGCTTTGATTTAAAAACATTTGTACATCTTATATTCATTTATCTTTTCTATTTATCAGTGTATCTTCTTTTTTATAACAATTTTAATTAACCTTGATTTAAAACAATTTATCCTCTTTTGAGCTTTTTGTATCCAGTATTTGCACTGATATTTTACTATTTACTTTCCAAAGGTTTTCTTTTTTGGTGTTTCAAATCTATTTTTTAAATGCAACTTTATGTAATGTGAAAGTATGAAAAAATTGAGGATATGGCAACGGTGTCATATATTATCAAGTTTAGATCCAGTAACAAATAGGTCACAGAACACTAATTTCACTTTTCACTGCAGGTTTGCTACCACCTTCCGAGCGCGTCTAATAGAAGTTGGTGTTTTCAATTTACCCTGATTACTATGTGAGTTACAGAATCCCAATCGAAACACGAAAATGACGCGATAGATATCAAACATTCCAATTTCGGGTAATTACGATTCGACTTGGTCGTTTCTATTCGATTTGTTAAAAGTTACAGAATAGGACTGCATGTCCAGGTTGATTAAGAGATTTTCAGTTTCGATATGGCTTTCTCCAATTATTTAAAGGTAAATTTTGGTCTCCCAATCTCTGCTATTGTATGTTTTAAAAAGATCACTATACTATCGTACCTCTATATTTTTAATATATCTAACCATTGTAACGATATGATACCTCGCCAAGCGATGAGCTGCTTTACCCGAGGCGACCGAAGGAGTGTCAGCGTTGGCGCATAGCATCGCTGGGGGAAACCGAAGGAGAGGGCATCGAGAGCATATTTAAGGCGAGCTAGGAGAATGAGAAAATCAGTCGTGGCCAGCGTGTTGGAACTAACCATGACTCAACAGCTGCTGCTCGCGTATTGAACGAGCATTAGCTGGCTTGGCAATACATGCACCGTATGTGAGGTGGGACTATGCCTAGGCGGACGCCACAGTAGTGACGTGGAGTCTTGCCATGACCGTTATCGCAGTGTGCGGTAGTAGCGAGGAATGATCTCCGGATCGGAATATACGGCTATGTTGATTTAACGTAGCGAGGTTGTTATTGTATATAAATATACTGTTTATCGTATTATTTTAATGTTGCTATTATCATCGGATAACTAAGAAAGTTTAATATTGTTTTTCCTTTGCAGAAGACGGAGTTATATTTTATTTTATTTGTTTTAAACTGTATATAACTATCTTTAATATATTTACTTTATTTTTAACTTGTGTTTTACTGAGTCTGTCGTCCTTAGAAGAACTACCCGTTACACCATTCATGTTGTTAATATTGGTTGGGGGATTTTTGCAGTTACTCTAGCGTGCCAGAAAAACACATGAGGAGAAACCATATAAATATGGAATCTTAATACAGGGAAGTTAATTAAAGGTGGTCTGAAAAAAAAACTATCCTTAGAAAAACTCGAAATCATCTGATGGAGATAAGGTACGCTAAGTACATGCCGAACAGTGTATATGGGCCATTCCACGAACATTGTAAATTGTAAATTACATTGTTGTTTATTGGAATAATTATTAGCGCCATTTACTTTCGTACTTCTTATGTTGCACAGTAAAATATTCGTTGTCGAAGTAATCCAAAACAGGCGTATGTTCGTGGAATAGGGTATATTTAAAAAAAACTCACGATTTGAGCAGGGCGTAAGAAAATGGGTGAGTTACAAAGTTTCACAAAAAAATTAATATTTCCCGGAATGAGCGTCAGATCGAAAAACTGAAAAATACTTGTTCAATATTTTCGAATGATACCAAACACGACCCCCACGGAGAGAGGTGGGGGTAACTTTACAATTTTAAATAGGAACCCCGCAATATTTCGCGAAATGAACATCAGATCAAAAAATTGAAAGGATTTTTTTTTTTGAAAAATATGTGTACAATTTTTTTTAAATCTATAAAATAACATCAAACACGACCACCCACGGAGGTGGGGTGGGGAGTTACTTTAAAATATTAAATCGGAGCCCCCATTTTTATTGCAGATTTGGTTTTCTTATGTAACTTTTATTCAAGATAAGTATAAGTAACTTTTATTCGAGACATTTTTCGAATTATGGATAGATGACGCTATAATCGGAAAAAACGAACATTGGAATTGGAAAATTAAATTAAAAAATGGAAAGTCCCCACTAAAATGGAAAAGTTATCTTATCCCACACTCATACGGCATGGCAAGTATACACAAGTATCGATTATTCACCAAGTAGATAAGTTGTTTGAGTCCGCCTTAATATCTGTGACTTTGTGCCAGGGTTGGCAGGTTTAAACCAACATGGTTAAAACCTTGGTTTAAACCAAGGTATAAACCAACTTGTTTTTTTAGGAAAAAAACCAAACTGGTTTAAACCAACTGGCTTTTATAAGAAAAAACCAAACTGGAGTTTGTATTTAAAGTTTTTAATACATCTGCCGCAAATGAACAAACTAAAGATAAATAAATTCTATTTTTGTATTGTCCAATAACAAATATTCAGAGTTCATATCCGATATTGAACAGAATAATTAATCACCCAGTAGATCGCACGAATTTATTTGTTGTTATATTCACACATGTGGATTATTAGTTTAGATACAAATTGGTCAATTATCAACAATATAATTTGGAAATGATACGAAAGTGCTGACGAAAGTAGAATTATTTACCTTGATTAGATACACAAATCACGCGGGCATCGTGTCACCGATGACCCAATTTAAGCTTCTATAAAAATCCACGAGGAAAAATTTCCTGTAGTTGGCTGTATACCATTACAAAAACATAAAATCCTTTATAAAAGGTATATTTGTTAAAATCCCTAGACAGGGCTACATCAAAGACAGAACTAGTTTTCGATCGGTTGACCGATCATCATCAGTGCAATCTTAGAATCTACATGCAAGCCACCAAAGTAAAAATAACAGGGTAAAAACCCTTTACATTTGATCCGTCATCGGAACATATGACAAAGATGTGAATTATAACATGGATGATTAAGATATCCAATGTTTTTCGCCCGAGGTACCAATGAGCTCTATCTGACAAGTTCACATCATGACTGTGCGGAAGCCAGATTGCACTGATGATGATCGGTCAACCGATCGAAAACTAGTTCTGTCTTTGATGTAGCCCTGTATAGGGATTTTAACAAATATACCTTTTATAAAGGATTTTATGCTTCTATAAAACTAACAAATCTCGCCTAGAGAGAGAGTCCTCATCAGTCTTCAACTAAACGCGTTCCGGTAACGAGTCAGTGTTCAACAGTTCTCCCGGGGTACCTTTATCGCTATTTGGTGTTTACATTATACATGGTCCTTATCGAGAAAAAAGGAGATCCTACAACTACAGTCCACACTAAACAAACCCAGTAGCAGATAGACGACGCTAGGCCCGGGAGAACAGAAGCAAGAGCAGAACCAGAGCCGCAGAGCCGAACCAGAGCCGCAGAGCCGAACCAGAGCCAAGAGCCGAACCAGAGCCGAACCAGAGCCGTACCAGAGCCAAGAGCCGAACCAGAGCCAAGAGCCGAACCAGAGCCGTACCAGAGCCAAGAGCCGAACCAGAGCCAAGAGCCGAACCAGAGCCAAGAGCCGAACCAGAGCCAAGAGCCGAACCAGAGCCAAGAGCCGAACCAGAGCCGTACCAGAGCCAAGAGCCGAACCAGAGCCAAGAGCCGAACCAGAGCCAAGAGCCGATCCAGAGCCGAACCAGAGTCGCAGGGCCGAACCAGAATCAGGAGAGCCTCAACGTCCAAAATAAAAAAACCGTAAGCTTTTGAATAAGTTAATATTTTTCCAACTTTTACGTATCGTATACCGAAATACTTTTCATTTAACCCCAGACTATTTAACTTATACATATATACAATATATCTTTTTTTTTCTAGTACATTCTATACAATATTTTTCATTTAAACAGAAACTATTTAAGTTATACATAGATATTTTTTTTCCTATATAATAATAATAAACGGTATTTATCCCTAAAAATATTTACTACATATTTATTTTATTTAAAAAATTTGATAAAGAAAAAACGTATACTTTAATAGGTACATATTGCTGTTGTAGTTTATTCAGATTGCATAATTTTAATTAAACATCGTAGCCAAAAGGTTTCAATTTATATTTGTGTAACATAATATTATATAACATTAACCTACATGTATAACTGACCTACAGAAAAACTGAGTGTCAGCAAGGTCGAACAGAATAACATTCCCTCATCATTTAAACGTGAATCATAGTAATTGAAAATATAAACAACATTTTAAAAATACAATAAAAACACTTACTACTGGATAAAAGTAGGTGAATTTTTAACATGGAAGCTGTACACAACAAGCAGGCGGAGATCGGATCAGAGATTAGTAAACAAGTATCGTCTCTTAAGAGAGACCCTGGATCTCGCAAGAATCAACAATATATTAAAGAGCGTCAGGATAGGTTGGAGGATTATTGGACAAGATTTGTGCATAACCACGAGAAAATACTAGAGAGTGGAGTAACGAAAGACAAATACTTCGAAACAAAATACTACGATCAGGTCTTTAAGACATATATTGAGGGAAAAACTCTATTGGAAGAATATGGAAGAAATTTGAAAAGAGGAAAGACAACAAAAGTAAAGGAGATACAGATAAGAAAACAAAAAATCGAGGAATTATTACAAGAATATGAACAAGACTTGCAGTACGATGAAGAACTGCAAGCAGAGTTAAAAGAACACATGAAGAAAATACATACACTCGTCATCGAAGCAACAGTAAATGAGGAGCTAGACGTGTTAGACAGTGAAGAAGTAGAGAGAATAAATCAGCTAAGGAGTAAGGTCAGGGAAACTGTAAAGAAAATACGGCCTGGGATGCAACGGCCAGACAGCACAAAGAGAAGAGATGGTGTGACATTACCGCAGGTAAAAATCCCTGTGTATGAAGGAAGATATGAAACGTGGAGAACTTTCCACGATCTGTTTACTAAAGTAATACATGAAAACGACCAATTGTCGAACGCAGAAAAAATGCAGTACCTAAAAACTCAAGTAAGAGGGGAAGCCAACAGAATGATACAACACTTACACATATCCGAGGCTAACTACGAAGTGGCATGGAACATGTTAAAGGAAAGATATGAAAACCCGAGGATGATATTGTTTAAACTAATAGACAGGATGCTACTAGCGCAGGAAGTAAAGGAATCTTCTGCTAGAGCACTGAAATCATTACATGACACCTTCCATGAGTGTCTGGAAGCCATAGGAGCATTAGGAACAGACACGGAAGCGTGGAGCCCATTGATAGCGCGAATTAGCATAACAAAATGGGACAATGAAACAAGGAGGCTATACGAAAACCACATCGGAGACAGTAGAGAGATACCGACGTACAAATCAACACAAACATTCTTATAGCGACGATTCCAAACACTGGAACTGCTGGAGTCAAAAAAGAGACAAGAGAAGCAAGGAGGATCAGGTAAGAAAACCAGAATGAGTTGCGTGATATGCAACGGAGATCACGGAGTACCATACTGCAGAGAATTTCAGGAACTCAATGTAAGAGACCGGAACAGGATAATACGAGAAAAAGAATGGTGTGCGAATTGCCTAGCACCACAAAACGGAGAACACCACAAAATGTTGCATTATGAAAAAGGAAACACAGGCAACAGAAGAACCACAAATGAAACAAAAGGAGAACAAACACAAGAAAGAAATGGACTCCTAAGTCAAAACACCAAACTAGGATGGATAGTTTCGGGGATAGCACAAGAAAAGGAGACTACAAAAGCAGAAGTATGCTGTATGATATCCAGACAAGAAATGGACATACAAATAAAGAAATTCTGGGAATTAGAAGAAGTAAATCAAGAAACAAGTTTATCAGTAGCAGAACAAGAATGTGAAGAAATGTATCGACAGACAGTAAAAAGAAATGATGAAAGGAGATACGAAGTGAGAATTCCGTTTAGGGAAGACGTCACAAAGTTAGGAGAATCTAAGCAGCAAGCATTCGCCAGATTGATGCAACTAGAAAGGACGTTTACAAAAGACAAACAGTTAGAAGCGACAATTCATGGAAGATTATGAAAACCAAGGTCATATGGCAATAGCAGAAAACCAGGGAGACGGTTACTACCTACCTCATCATCCAGTGAGAAAGGAGGACATTACTACAACAAAAATAAGAGCCGTGTTTGATGCATCAAGTAAAAGCTCATCAACAGTAAGCTTGAATGATATTATGCCACAGGGCCAAAATTACAACAGGATTTGACAGATATACTATTAAGATGGAGATCCCATAAGGTAGCATACTCAGCGGATCTGGAGAAAATGTTTAGACAGATCAGAATGGCAGAAGAAGACCAAATGTATCAAAAAATACTCTGGAGAAAGGACACAAAGGATCCAGTGCAAGAATATAAATTGAAGACGGTGACATACGGCACGGCCGCAGCACCATTTTTAGCGTTAAGAACAATACAACAATTATAAGAAGATGAAGGAGTGAATTTCCCTATGGCATCGAAAATAATAAAAGAAAATATGTATGTAGACGACATCCTAGGAGGAGCGGAGACGTTAAAAGAAGCAGAAGCAGCACAAAAGGAACTAATACAACTTTTCAAGAAATGTGGATTTACACAGAAAATGGTTGAGCAACGAAGAAAAAATAATGGAGAACGTACCGGAAGAAATGAGGAATGTAGACTCCAAAGCATTCAAGCAAGAAGAAGTAAGAAAGACGTTAGGAATACATTGGTCACCTAAAGAAGATACAATCAGATTCAAAATAGAAATAACGACGACAAAGAAAATAACGAAAAGACACATACTGTCAGAAGTAGCAAAACTATATGACCCATTAGGATGGATAGCACCAGTAGTAATTCAGGCGAAAATGTTCATACAAGAACTTTGGGAGCAAAAGACCAGTTGGGATAAAGAATTAACTAGCACGCAACAAAGCCGGTGGAAAGCATATCAGGCACAATTAATAAATCTTGAGAAAATAACAATACCCAGGTTGAACAATTTAAATAAAACAATCAGAGTAGAACTACATGGATTCGCAGATGCGTCTCTGAAAGGATATGGAGCGGTAATTTATTCAAGGGTGCTAGGCCCGGAAATTAAAACGAATCTAATGATAGCAAAATCGAAAGTCGCACCATTGAAAGGGAAAACGACATTACCAAGATTAGAATTGTGTGCCGCGGTACTATTAGCAAATTTAATGAAGAAAACCCTACAAGCATTGAACAGGGAGAACACGGAAGTATATGCATGGTCGGACTCAACAATAACCCTGGCTTGGATAAAGGGATCGTCAAAAAAGTGGAAAATGTTCGTCGCCAACAGAGTAGAGGAGATAAAAGGAGTTATAGGGCCAGAAAATTGGCATAAAGTGGATACGAAAGAAAACCCAGCGGACATCCTCTCACGTGGAAGTACCGCATCAGAGTTATTAGAAGCAGAGTTATGGTGGAAGGGACCAACTTGGCTGACAAGTAAAAAAGCACTTAGGCTGACGGCAGAGGAAATACCTGAAACAAATGAGGAGGAAGCCAAAACGAAAGTAACGGCGCACATGGCAACGATAAAGGAAGACATATGCGAGAGATTCTCGAATTTAGAAAGAATGAGAAGAGTAGTATCATATTGTATGAGATTTGCAAACAACTGCAGAAAGGACAAAAATCAAGGACAACTTACATTCCGAGAATTAGAGGAAACATTGTTAAAACTGATAAAGCTCACACAGCTCACCAACTTCAAGCAAGAAATCAACAAGCTGGAGAAGAAACAACAACTAGACAGGAAGAACAAACTAGCATCATTGGTACCATTCCTGGATAAACAAGGGATTCTAAGAGTCACCGGTAGGCTGGGCACACGAATCTACAGTACGCGGAAAAACATCCTATAATTTTACCAAAGGACAGTGCACTAACAAAATTAATTATATCGGAGAGTCATACAAGAAATCTACATAGCGGGCTACAACAGACATTACAGTACATAAAGAGGAAATATTGGATAATAAACGGAAGAAGGACTGTGAAAAATCAACTAACTAAATGTATAAAGTGTAGGAGGTATAAAAGTCAAGTAGCACAACAGTTAATAGGAGATCTGCCGAAGGACAGAGTGAACCCGAGTCATCCCTTTACGAATACAGGGATAGATTATGCCGGGCGGATAAAAATAAGTACTACGAAAGGCAGAGGACAAAGGAGTTATAAAGGATACATTGCAGTATTTGTGTGTCTGTCAACAAAGGCAGTACACCTCGAGGTAGTAAGTGATATGTCTACAGATGCATTTATTGCGGCGTTCAAAAGATTTACGGCACGCAGAGGACAGTGCATCAACATTTACAGTGACAACGGAACCACATTCGTAGGAACGGCAAATTTACTAAAAAAAGAAAATCAAAACATAGAGGACGAGATAAAACAAGGATTAGTTGCACTAGGCACCCAGTGGCATGTCATACCTGCATATGCGCCACACTTCGGAGGATTGTGGGAAAGCGCAGTGCGAATAATGAAATATCATTTGAAAAGAATCATAGGGGAAACAGTATTAACATATGAAGAACTGAGTACGGTGCTAACACAAATAGAAGCCTGTATGAATTCGAGACCATTATATGGATCATCAGAAGACCCAGAAGGGAACATAGCAATTACACCAGCTCACTTCCTTATAGGGAAAGAAATATTATCACCGAATCGAGAGGAAGAGCTCACGACGTATTTGAAGATGCCAGCAAGGTGGCGAATATTGGAAAAAATAAAAAGAGATTTCTGGAAGATTTGGAGGCAAGAGTACCTGAAACAGTTGCAACAAAGGAATAAATGGCATAAAACGCACCCAAACATAAAAAGAGAAGAAATAGCCATAATTAAGAAAGAGGATACACCTCCAGGCAGATGGCCATTAGCAAGGGTAATAGAAACACACCCTGGAACGGAGGGATTAACCAGAGTAGTGACAGTGAGAAAGGCAAACGGGAAAATAACAAAAAGACCTATACATAAGCTGATAAAATTGGAAGAAGAGAAACAGGAAAAACCAAAGAATACATCAGGATCAAGATGGAAGAAAATACTCATCGCAATAATGTTTTTAACACTATTAAAACCCATGAATGCAAAACTGTATAAAATATACAATCCGGAACCAGGGTTATTTACAGAAGACCTTGGAGAGGTTTATATAGACCGGGGAACATTCCGAATAAAGGTGCTACTCGAAAAAGGAAGAATTCAAAAGGAGCACCAACTAATAGGAAGTATGATACAAGGCATACAGGATCTGTGTCAAGAGACAAAAATCGTAAACTGTACAGATATAATAGGGAAGTTAGAGGAAGGACAAAGGAAGGCGGAGTCAGTAAGTGAGGCGTTGACAGTAGAAATAAAAGGAAGAGAAAAAAGAGGAATATTAGGAACAATATTAACCTCCATATTTGGAGTAAACGACGAAGCCTATAGTAACATTGAGGCACTAGATAAAAACCAGAGAGAATTGATAAAGGGGTCACAGCATCAGGCAAAGATAATGTTAGAAACAATAACGTCAATAAACCACACGGAGATGAGGATAAACGAACAACTGAACAAGTTCCATAAAGCACTAACAACAAGTCTACAAGACATATCTAGAGGCCTCAACGAAGTAGAGGACAAAGCACAAAGACTAGAAACCGAATATAGCACGTTACGAATACAAACTATAGCATTACCAGTTACGGAGTTCATAAACGAATATATTGAATTTTACGAGGGAATATTAAACCTTCACTACAACCACGGCCATTTCATTGATATAATAAAACCGGGTCAAATAGCCAAGTTAATAGAAAGAGCAGGGAAGATACTACCACAAGGAGTGGAAATACGACGACAACCCATTATAGAAACAGAAGTCAGCCATGACGACAAATACATAAAGGTCATCGGTTACTTCATAGTGACAGGGAGAAATAATTACAACATGCTCAAGGTCACTGCGATACCACTTAAGGTCGAGGGGTCAGTGTTGCATTCATTTGTCGCCCCAAGAAATCTACTGATTGTAGATTATAACACTCTTCACTACTTCGAATTGACCGCAAAAGATAAAGCAAGATGGCGTGCTCCCCAACGGCTGTAATGAACATGGATACCAAACCAAACTGTATACTGGAAGAAATTTATGAGCGATCTAAGAATAGCACATGTCCAGTGGTTACCCGGGCAATACATCAAGCTCAGTGGAGTAAGATGGGTACCCCCAACCTCTGGTTAATTATCACACCGAGCCCGATACACATGTCCATTATCTGTGAAGGAAATCGGAACGAAAGAGTTCTGGAGAGAGTCACATTTCTGAAACTCTCACCCCGATGCATCGCCCAAACGAAAAACATTACACTACTCCCCACTAGCAGTGGAGTGGAGACAGCGATAACCAGTTACCTAAAAACTCCTATCACTCCCGTAGCACAACTGGTGACGATGACACGACGTAAGTTAAGTACGACCCAACCCACACACATTAACATACAAGGAGATGAGCTCCGTACTATATTAGTGGAAGAAGAGAGTCTGGAGCAAGAAGTAGCGCATACGCCTTGGCGAAAGATACAAGAATCACATTGGGCTTATTTAGCGGCCACCGGGATCATTACTACGATAGTGGTGATTGGGCTGCTCACATTGTGGAAATACTGTCCTGTTACACGAAAATGTCGCTCAGTTAAAACACTTAGTCAGAAACTCGAACACGACGTACCTGCATTAGCTCGGAACCGGAAAAACGACTCCCCGTCGACTTCCAAAGCCGACGTCCCTCTCACCACATTTTTATCCAATAGTCCCAATTTTGATCTAAATATAGAGTCGGACATTGAAAGCTAAGTTAACAATTGGAGAAATATTGATTATTCTTAAACTATTTATTATTAAACTATTTATGTTATAATGTTAGAAATATACCTATTATACCTTACGTTTATGTTATACTTGTAAACTTTGAACACTCACACTTGGGACAGAGTTGCCGGCGGGCAGTATGTCCAATAATAAATATTCAGAGTTCATATCCGATATTGAACAGAATAACTATATCACCCAGTAGATCGCACGAATTTATTTGTTGTTATATTCACACATGTGGATTATTAGTTTAGATACAAATTGGTCAATTATCAACAATATAATTTGGAAATGATACGAAAGTGCTGACGAAAGTAGAATTATTTACCTTGATTAGATATACAAATCACGCGGGCATCGTGTCACCGATGACCCAATTTAAGCTTCTATAAAACTAACAAATCTCGCCTAGAGAGAGAGTCTTTATCAGTCTTCAACTTAACGCGTTCCGGTAACGAGTCAGTGTTCAACAGTTCTCCCGGGGTACAAATACCCTAGTGTCGGTTCTCTCAATAAATACCTTTATCGCTATTTGGTGTTTACATTATACATGTATTTTCGAACTTGTATTTTCTGATTTTGTATTTTGAACATTATTACGGTTAAAGATATTTTTTGTTATATTAATTTTTTGTGTGTGTAAATAAAAATAAAAGTTGTCTTTATAATTTTTCATTGTTTATTACTATTGTTATAAAATAATTTATTCATTTTTGAAATATTTAGACTTATAATACTTTGTATCAAATAAACCTTATTAAAGCAAATAAACCTGGTTTAAACCAAAAAACCTGTTTTTTTGTTTTTGAAAAAACCTTGGTTTTTGCCAACTCTGCTTTGTGCTAAAAGGGCAAATGTCAAAAGTTTTACATTTGAGAAAACTGCAGTTTGGCCCAGAGGATAATACAGGGTGCGCCAAACCTCTGGTCTTCTTTGATTACGGCTAAACTATGAGATATACAAAAAAATGTTTATAACAAAACTAATGTGTATCAAAGAGGTCTATAATTTAAAATTATTTTCAATTATACAGGGCGAGTCAGAACGACGGTATGAACCAAAGTTGTATTTTTTTAAATGGAACACCCTGTATATTAAATCATTTTTAAATATATTATTTAAAAATATGAAAAATTTGTATAAGGTCTTATAGGCCTAAAGTTAATAATTTTCGAAATATTTACATTTTTATTGAGAAAAATGGTAATATTTATAGGGTTGTGGATTATGTTTCCAAGGAAATAAAAATTTAGGTGATAGGTCAAAGTTTTTAAAATATAGTGTTATTTTTAAATAATTTAATATTTTTTACTTTTAGCCATAAAATATACAGTGTGATCACTATTTGCAAATACAAAATTTTCTCATTTTTTTTAAATGGGACACCCTGTATATTAGTTTTGCGTTTTGTAGTAAATATTACAACCTTTCTTTTGGTATAATGTTGTATACCTAGCATGTTTCGTTTTGTAGATATTTAAAAAAAAACTATAGATTTTACGTTTTTGCGGATTTTTTATTTAAAAATTTTTTTGCAAAAAAAATAATTATAATCTGGTTTTAGAAACATACACTAAAATATAAAATATGAAAATAAAAACGTAATTAAAGATTAAAATAAATCGCATGCTAGTACAATTCAATTGAATTTAATAACTTTAAATTATTTTACAAAAAATACTTTACCATATTAATGAATACATAAATTAGTTACTAAATTAAATAAACAACTAAATTTTAAATCAATCGTAGTAATTCTTCTACCGCAACTTTCCTATACCAAATTAATTGTTAGTTATATTGTATTTACGAGTAAGATCAGTTAATAACTTTTTAATTTACCTACGTCTTGAGAACGTATAAAGTATGCTTTGAAACAAATGAACGTTATGGAAGTATATTAAGAAGTAAATAGTATCTATGTACCTACTCGTGTCACAATAGCTGGTAATAATTTCTAATGGTTTCGCCCAAAACAAATGTCATATCCAAAAAAATTTCGGTTAAAAAATTAAAATTTAAAATATAAAAAATTGTTACAAAAAATTTCAACTACAAAAGTATTACCAGTTTTTGTGACACCAGTAAATACTATTTATATTAATAAATAATTTGGCTGATACATTTAACATTCATTTGTTTCAAAGCATACTTTATAATAATTTTTATATTCTCAAGATGTATGTAAGTAAAAAAAGGTAAATTAAAAGTTTAACTAAATACAATTTAACTAACAATTAATTTGGTACAGGAAAGTTGCTGTAGTCGAAAAATTACTACGGTTGATTTAAAATTTGGTTGTTTATTTAATTTAGTAACTAATTTATGTATTCATTAATATGGTAAAATATTTTTTGTAAAATAATTTAAAGTTATTAAATTCAATTGAATTGTACTAGCATACGATTTATTTTAATCTTTAATTACGTTTTGTTTTCATATTTTATATTTTAGTGTATGTTTCTAAAACCAGATTATAATTATTTTTTTTGCAAAAAATTTTTTAAATAAAAAATCCGCAAAAACGTAAAATCTATAGTTTTTTTAAAATATCTACAAAACGAAACATGCTAGGTACATACAACCTTATACCAAAAGAAAGGTTGTAATATTTACTACAAAACGCAAAACTAATATACAGGGTGTCGCATTTAAAAAAAATGAGAAAATTTTGTATTTGCAAATAGTGATCACACTGTATATTTTATGGCTAAAAGTAAAAAATATTAAATTATTTAAAAATAAAACTATATTTTAAAAACTTTGACCTATCACCTAAATTTTTATTTCCTTGGAAACATAATCCACAACCCTATAAATATTACCATTTTTCTCAATAAAAATGTAAATATTTCGAAAATTATTAACTTTAGGCCTATAAGACCTTATACAAATTTTTCATATTTTTAAATAATATATTCAAAAATGATTTAATATACAGGGTGTTCCATTTAAAAAAATACAACTTTGGTTCATACCGTCGTTCTGACTCACCCTGTATAATTGAAAATAATTTTAAATTATAGATCTCTTTGATACACATTAGTTTTGTTATAAACTTTTTTTGTATATCTCATAGTTTAGCCCTAATCAAAGAAGACCAGAGGTTTGGCGCACCCTGTATATTTTAACAAAATAAAATTGTTTTTATTTTTTTCTGGATTTAAAAATTTTGAAAAAAAAAAGACATTAATTTGCCCTTATTGCATAACTTTTATTTGTATTTATTTTCTTTTGAGACATTGGCTGTTATAACTGGAACAAAAATAAACATAGTGGCTTTATATTGATAGCTTATTATTAGGGGAGTGCATTTAGATTTTCACTTCGGAAAAAATCAAACAAGATAAAACTTTTTGTAATTTCATTAAGAAATGTTTAATAAACAACATATCAAAAAGTTCTACTCGAGAAGTGGGTGTTTAATTTTTTATTAAACAAATGAACAGCGAAGTTAGATGTTTTTTTAAATAACTCCGAAAATGTAACTTTTAGACAAAAACTGACTTGACCATTGAAAACTTCAGAAAATTTTACAAAAAAAACCTTATATAAAGATTTTTCTAAAATTAAATCTCTAGCTTCTGTAATTTTTTATTTATAACGCTAAAGTCACCCTTCTCACACACATTGGCGCACTGTAAACTAGCGTTGGAAGAAGTGCACGGTTGAGTTTTTTTAATGTAATTCTTTAACTAATGGATCAAAAGAAATTTTACAAATTGGACATGAAAGAAGATGAAATGAGCTATCTTATGGTTGTAATAAAAAGAAATAGAATGTATGGACATAAGTACGGTGTGGGCGGAAAGTGAGCCTTACATGAATTTTGTTTAAAAATGATTTAAAAATGTGTAACTAATACAATTTTATTTATAAAACTCTCAAATTTGCACAAATTACCTCTCAATCATCTTACTAAACGATGTTTCATTCAAAAAAAATCTCAAAAATTTAATTCAAATAATACGCCGTCTCAAAAAATGTAATTTTTGAAAACTTCTTAGTTTTACAGAATTTCCACCATTTTAAGACGGTATTACTCAAGTTTGAATAAATCTAATACAATTTTTTTGATATTTTTTTAAAGCTTAGGATGTAATCTTTAAAAAACACTGAATAATTTTAGTTAAAAAATGAAATAAACAATTTATTTTTGAGAAAACTAAGAAAGATAACAAAAATGTAATACAAAAACCGAAAATTACCAGCTGAAAAAATGTATATACAGAGTGATCAAAACTTTTTTCTGTAAAACTTACCAAAAATATATTTAATAATAAGCTTCAACAATAATAAATGTTCAACAAAAAAATTTTTTAGCTCTTATACAGTATGTCTGCGTAACTTGGAACCTATTGATAACTTTTTTAATATCAGTTTTACGAAAAAAAAGTTATTCTTTATAAAATACTCTGCATCGTATATAACATAAGATGCAACCATCAAATATCAAATTTTGTTAATTTTGTACGAGGTATATCAAACAATATGAATTTCACTCAAGAGTAAAGTACCTTTATATTTCACAATATCGAAAATTTTTATAAAGAAAAGTTGTTTAGAATTAAAAACTATGTTCCAATATGTAATTATATCCTTCTAATTGAAAATTTGTTTTTTTTTAATATTGTTTCAAATTAATTATACCCAACATCATTAAATTTTCACTTATTATTTATGATAAGTGATTTATTATTAATTTTATGAAGAAAGTCATTCGTCATAAATAGCTGTGCATGGTCTAACATTTAATATGCAAATATAAAATATTATATTTTATTAATATTATACCTTAATTATTATATTATGTACCTTTATAGTTCACAATATTTCGATTAGAAGAGTGTAATTGCATATTGACACATCGTTTTTAATTCTGAACAACTTTCCATAATAACAATTTTCAGTATTATGAAAAATATAGGTATTTTACTACTAACTGAAATTTTTATTTATTGACATATCTTGTACAAAATTGATAAAAATTGATATTTTATGATTGCATTTAAAGTCTTAGAATATGCAGAGCTTTTTACTAAGAATAACTTTTTTATTTATGATCCCATTGCAACAATTTTTTGAATATTGAAGAGATAGATTTTGAATAATTTGTTCTTTCTTTCTAATACATTTTAATTTTTAATATTATTGTGAAAATTTTTGTTTATCTTTTTTTTAAGAATGAAATTCCATATTTGTTTGATTGGATTCTACTTGTTTTTCATTTAAATATCCGCCATTTTGGATCCGCCATTTTGAAATTTAAATTTTTAATCTTTAATTCAGATTCAACGACCTGTTAAAAATAAAGACAATAAATGTTTTAGAAAAATGTTCTTTTTTATGTTCTTTTTAGAAAATCCGCATTTTGGATCCGCCATTTTATAGTTTATAATGTTAACTTTTAGAGATTCTGGAATGACGACCAAGGCAGGAGGCATATCGAAGCAGAGGACGACCACCGACTAGATGGACGGATGATATCAAGCGCATCACCACAAATTGGATGCAAGAAGCTCAAGATAGAAATAGGTGGAAATTTTTACGGGAGGCCTACGTTCAGCAGTGGACAAATATAGGCTAGTTGATGAATGTTAACTTTTAAGTTAGGTTTATCAAAGCTCTCAAAAATAAATATATGTAGAAATAAATACATTTTGTAAAGAAATTATGATTTTACAACTATTTTTTAAGTTATCCGCCATTTTGGATCTGCCATTTTATAATTTAAATTATCAAAATTTGATTAAGGTTCAGCAACCTCTCAAAAATATCCACATATATGTAAACAAACACGTTTTATAAAAAAAATTCGGATTTTACAACTGCTTTTTAAGGATTTTTAGGAAAAAATCCGCCATTTTGAATTTGCAAATTGTAATGTCAGATTCGGGTTCAGCATAATCAAAACTAAAATAAAAATATTTTTTATCAAAATAAAATGTTGAATTCACCCATATTCTTAACATTATTTATACAAAACAATTGTTATTGTTTAAACAATTAATAAACAATTAGCGGCGAAATTTGTGAGTAGAACTTTTTACTTTAAGATATTTATAAACTAACAAAAAAAGTTTTAGAAAAATATAACCTTGTTTGATTTTTTCCGAAACATTGTATCTTTTCGTTCTAATTGCACTCCCCTATATGTAGCAATATAAACTGCGCGTCATAGAAAACGAGCACCCTAAAATATATATAATTTTTGAAGTTGCGTATCTCATAAACCTGTTGTCCGATTTAAGTGATTTTTTGAATATCTTATAGCCTTATTCTTTATCAATATCTCTGTAATAATATTTTTGCTAAACAGGTAAATTTTTATTGTATACCGGGTGTATGAATCAAACTGGGTTTTTTTCTCAAAGTTCGCAACACCCTGTGGAATATCCTAGCATTTATAAAATACTGAAATTAAAACCCAACTATAGCCTCAGGTTTTCTCAACATTCTGTTTTTTGATTCATTCGCTTATGTTGGATAATACAAAAGTTAGGTACTTTAATAATTAGCCATGTTCTTTTTCAGGACAGGGTGTTTCTAAACAAGTGCGACAAACGTTAAGGGGCAATTCGGCATTAAAAAATAATGACAGTTTGCTTTATAATCGTATGTCCGCAAATGCTTCGTTTGCGACATACGGGATGTTGAATTTTTTTTACAAACTGACGATTTATTTATTGCTTTAAAACCGGTTGAGATATGCAAATGAAATATGGTGGGTTTTAAGACGTAGTTATTGCACATTTTTTGGCATACAATTAAGAATTTTATATTCACCATTGGTGTGCATACGGGTAATATGATCGGTCATATTACCCGTATAATAGTGAATATAAAATTCTTGATTGAAAGTCAAAAAATTCGCAATAACTATCTCTTAAAACCTACCAAATTTTATTTACATATCTCAACCAGTTTTAGGGCAATAAAATAAATCGTCAGTTTAAAAAAAAAATTCAACATCCCGTATCTAGTAAACGAAGCATTTGCGGACATAAGTTTATAAAACAAATGGTCATTATTTTTTCATGCAGAATTGCCCCTTAAAGTTTGTTGCACTTATTTACAAACAACCTATACTGATGAAGAACATGACTAGTTGTTAAAGTACATAACTTTTGTATTATCCAACATAAGAGAATGAATAAAAAAACAGAATGTTCAGAAAACTTGAGGCTATAGTAGGGATTTAATTTCAGTATTTTATAAAGGCTAGAATATTCCACAGGGTGTTGCAAACTTAGAGGAAAAAACACAGTTTGATTCGTACACCCGGTATACAATAAAAATTTACCTGTCTAGCAAAAATATTATTACAGGGATATTGACAAAGAATAAGGCTATAACATATTCAAATAATCACTTAAATCGGACAACAGGTTAAGGAGATACGCGACATCAAAAATGACCCATTTTTTAGGGTGCCCGTTTTCTATGACGCGCAGTGTAGTAGACAAAGATGACAGAAATTAAAATTAATAATAATAAAGATACAAATGGTAGTAAAAGACATATAGAAATAAAATTATTATTATTATAGGGGTTGTCTGTTTCCAAGAAACTTTCATTATTCTGAAAAATCACTTTCTTCCTCCGTAGTTTCATCTGGAAAGTATTTTCTTATATTGTCATTTGCAATTATTAGTTCCAGGAACGGTTGTAATATGTGTAATTTGTATTACTAATATAAGGTAAAAGTGCCTGTAAGTCTGTTATGTTTTTTTTACTCAAAAGAATTAAATCCGGAGTTCGAGGTGTAAGGACGTGTGGCCAAGACAGCTGCGATATACAAATTTCGTATACCGGAAAATATCACGTTTGTCGAGGTCAAATGTAATTATAGTCCAGAAAGCCACTGCGCATCCGCTAGGAAAAATATTCTAATTCGGATTTTTTGCACAATTTTACTCAAAAAGGATTCCTTAACAAATTTGCATGTTGCCAGGACCAAAAGGTAGTCAAACATTCTTTAAACGTTTTTTTTTTGTTTTTTTCCTAAAATTATTTTTTTTGCATGGAAAAAAGTTTTTTTAGGTTTTTTGGATCATTCCAAACAGAAAAGGTATTTAGTGACTTTTCTCTAAAAATGATAGTTTTTGACATATAAGCGATTAAAAATTGAAATATTGCGAAATCGGCCATTTTTAACCCTCAAAAACTATGTGAAAACTGAAAATTTGAATATTGCCAAGGTAGGTAGATATTTTTTAAATATCGATTGATGAAATTCCGAAGAGCTTTTTGCAATACAATATTCAAAACTCCTTTATTTTTTAATTGCTAATCAAGCGTGCGCGACACTATTCTCCACCGACAGTATGGTGCAAATGAAAGGAATAAATTCGTTATTTCGTAAACCGGCCACTTTAAGGAAAAATCCCGAAACAGGTCGATTTTTATTTTTAAGTTATGATATTGTGGCATATGTGGTATACAAGTGACGTCATCCATCTGGACGTGGTGACGTAACCGATGATTGTTTTAAATGAGAATAGTGGTCATGTGCTAGCTCATTTGAAAGGTTCATCAATTCTCTATTCAGTAATATAAACATTTACATAATTATTTACACAGGGTGTCCAAAAAAATTTTATTAAATTAAATTATTTGACAAAAAAAGAAGTAGAAGGACACTACTACTATCATTGTTTGATTTGCGTGTATAGATATAATGCTATGTAGAAATGCGATCAATGATTGTCCCCGTTTAGGATTTTGTCCTCTTCAGGGTTTGTAGTGAATGTAAAATGTTGGCAGCAAAAGCAAACAGTCCGAAAAACACACTGGGGCAAGTGTCGTATCCTGGTGTTTTTTGGACCTGGGTTATGCCGGACGGTGGTGTCCAGAAGGCTAAGAAGTCAACAGAGAAGAAAGTTTGATGGATTGTTGTTGGTTCCATAGACATTTATGTGTACTGTCCGTGCTTTGCTCTCGACCAGTCTCCCTAGAAACCATTGTACAACGACAGGCGAACCTGCGTCCCTCGTCGGCGGTCAGGAGGTGGCTTTGAGCGCGGCGTGGACAGTGTGCGTTCGAGTGGAGAAAATCGTTGCGGCTATTTTCTTGGGACGAACAGGTATAATTGTGCAATGAAGTTGGGAAACCGCAAAAAACCAACTTCTCCCTGTTCGGGGTAGGGAAGAGGAAATGTTAAAGGTGGGTACGGTAGGCTAACGGGGTTAGAAGGACACCCTGTATAAATAATTATGTAAATGTTTACATTACTGAATAGATAATTGAAGAACCTTTCAAATGAGCTACCACACGACCTTTATTCTCATTTAAAAAAAATCATCGATTACGTCATCACGCCCAGACGGATGACGTCACTAGTATACCATATATGCCACAATATCATAACTTAAAAATAAAAATCGACCGGGTAAAGTCGCCGGTTTACGAAATAACGAATTTATTCCTTTCATTTGCACCATACTGTCGGTGGAAAATAGTTTTGAATATTGTATTGCAAGAAACTCTTCGGGATTCCATCAATCGATGTTTAAAGAATATCTATCTACCTTGGCAACATTCAAATTTTCAGTTTTCACATAGTTTTTGAGGGTTAAAAATGGCCAATTTCGCAATTTTCAATTTTTAATCGCTTATATGTCAAAACCTATCATTTTTAGAGAAAAGTCACTAAAGACCTTTTCTGTTTGGAATGATCCAAAAAACCTACAAAAACTTTTTTCAATGCAAAAAAAATAATTTTAGGAAAAAAACAAAAAAAAAACGTTTAAAGTTTTTAATAAACGTTTTTAGTTAAAAAAATTTATTTAGGGAATAGTGTAATATAAATAGTATTATTATAGTATAGTGAATAAATATTATTATTAAGTATAGTGAATAAATAGTATTAAGTATAGTGAATAACAAAATTAACAAGAAAGGACTAAGGTAAGATTTCTAAGTTCACAGTTCAGTAAAAGTCTCTGAGAAAAGTTTGGGCCTCTGAAGGATGGACCTGGGAATAAGCTTTTAACGCGGATACTGCTGAATAAAATTAATTTCAGAAATGGAGGAAGTAAGGAAAATACTGGAAGATATGAGAAAGGACATAAAAGAAATAAGACAGAGGCAAAAAGAGTACCTGCAAGTAATTATGGAACTGAAAAGAGAAAACTTAAGCTTAAAGAAAGAAACTGTTATGAACACATCGAAGAATTAGAGAAAGATAAAAGGAAAAATAACGTCATAATCACTGGGTTAAATCTACAAAGCTCAAATCAAAAGACATGAAAACTGAAATAAGGAATTTCATAGGAAATGAACTAGAAGTGGAACCAGACATAAAAGAAGTTAAGAAAATCAGCGAAAACAAATGCCTAGTGGAATTGTTAGATACAGAAGGAAAAACGAAAATAATAGAAAATAAACATAAATAAAGAAAAAGAGAAATCGAATCTATATTAACAATGATCTCACCGCAAAAGAAAGGGAAATAGACTACCACATAAGAAAAGGGCACAAACAGAAAAGAATAGGGGTAAACAAGTACAGATTAAATACCAAAAAATTATAATAGAAAATGAAGAATGTATATGGAATAAAGAAAAACGAGAACTCGAAGTCAGCAATATGAAAACTAGAGGATTTTAACAGTTCAACTGAAGATTAAACAAGAAAAGAAAAGTATAGTTACATCATAACATATGCACCAACTGATAATACAAACAAGAATGAAAAAATGAGTATTTTGAAAAACTTCAAGAAATAATAGATACGACAGAGAATAACAATTTAATAATAATGGGCGACATGAATGGAAGAGTGGGAAAACAAATAGAGAAAATAAATGTAGTATATTGGAAGTTGAGAATGATACAAATAACAGAACTATGCTACGCAGATGACCTGGTGATCATTAAGGAGTCAGAAAAACAATTACAAGAAAATATAAACATATTGTATGAAGAACTAAAAATCAGAAACATGAAAATAAACAAAGAAAAATCAAAAACAATGATAGTTGGAAGACAAAAAGGAAAACAGGAAATAGAAGTAGATGGCAAGCAACTTAACAGGTACGACAGATATAAGTATTTGGGGGTAATCATAAGCCAGGATGGAAAATTAGAAGATGAGATAAATGAAAGAATTGCAAAGACTGGTAAGCTGTATAATATTATTAAGAGTAACTTTTTAAAAAAGAAAGAAATACCTAAGAATATAAACAAGGGAAATAGTAAAAAAGATTGTCTAACCTATGCCTGTGAATCTTGGGCATTAACAAAAAGACAAAAGAATAGACTAATAAGCACAGAAGTGAGATTTTTGAGAACAATAGAGGGAAAAACAAGGAAAGATAAAATTAGACATCAAACCTTTAGAGAAAATCTGAAAATACAGCCAGTTACAACAACAATCGAACAAGGACAACTTAGATGGCTCGGACATGTACTGAGAAGAGAAGAAGAAAAAACAGTAAGACATATATATGAAGCGAGAGATATGGGAAGAAAGAAGAGAGGAAGACCAAGAAAGACGTGGACAGAAGAAGTGAGGGAAGCGGCCGACAAAAGAGGAATAAGGGGACATCCATAAATAAACTACGTCGTCGAGAAGAGGGAGGGGGGGCTTGCTTATTTCGACGAAATACGACAGGAGTGTGGGGGGGGGGGATATGAGTGCACATTGGACGTCATTTAATATATTGGTATATTTAAATTTGTCGCTATTGTCTCTATAAATATAATTTTTTACTAGCTTTTACCAGCATTAAAGTATCATATCAGATATTCATATAAAAACGTATAGTATAGTATAGTTGATCCAAATAATGGCATAACCCAGACATCCAAAGTGAAAGTTATCCTCCAACACCAAATTGTTCTATATGGTCCACACAATGTCCAGAAAAAAGTCACATCATTTTGAGCGTCGGGTTTGGGAGGGGGGGGGGAGAGGGGGGAGAAATCGGTAAATTGGTAGCTTTTTAAGTTTTTCGCCAATATTTCTAAAACTATGCGGTTTAGCATGAACAACCCTCTATACAAAATTGTTCTACATTAAATTTGAAATAAAAAAAGGTCCTATGCATAATCTTTCTAAAATGAATGGTTCCAAAGTTACGGAGGTAGTACAGTAAAACCTCGATATAACGGACTAATTGGGGAGGACGGGATGTCTGTTAAAGCCGAAAGTCCGTTGTATAAAAATAGGTTTAAAATCAATCAAATTTTTTTTTAAATTATGTAGGTACTGTATTTAGATACAGTGTACAAATCTGTAAGTTAAAAAAAGAATAAAGTTTTGTTCGCTACTTTTTTACTTTACTACTTCATCTAAAACTTTCTGCAATATACTCATTTGGTTGACAAACGAATTGACTAAGCAATGTATTTTTTGGCAAAACATACAATTAAAGTTGCCACCTTCTGAATTTAGAATACTTTCAGGGGGATTAGCAGGAGCTTTGTCTAAAATCAATAAACATTTCACCTCTTTAGTCGATATTACCAGTTTTTTCTCTTGAAATTTTCTCACTACAGGTCAGGTACAAATCCTTTAAAAACCAATTTTTGAAAATATCTCTGGTGAACCATGCCCTATTAGAGCTATAATATGAAACGAGCAGTGATGATGCCTTTTGATGATTATATCTTTGACAACACTGTTTACGAGATTTACCAACAATTATAGTAGTCAATCCATGCGATTCATCGGCGTTAGCAAAAGCAGTGCCGAGATCCTGCCCTTGTTGTTTTCTGTTTCCTCCTAGAATTCGATTTTTCATATCTTTTTGCATTCAATTTTTTTTACATTTGATCTGATTTTTTGTCCGTTATATCCGTAAAAAGTACACCATTTTGAGCGTCCGGTTTGGGAGAGAGATGGGAGAGAAGCCGGTAAATTAGTAGTTTTTTTACGTTTTTCGTCAATATTTCTAAAACTATGCTTTAGCGTAAACAATGTTATATACAACAATGTTCTACATGAAATTTAAAACAAAAAATGTTGTATACATAATTGTTATAAAATCAACGGTTCCAGAGTTACGGAGGGTGAAAAGTCGAGGTTTTCGATACTTTTTATATTTTTTGGGCAATATTTATGATATAACTATACCAAAAACCCAGACATCCAAAGTGAAAGTTATCCTCCAACACCAAATTGTTCTATATGGTCCACATAATGTTCAGAAAAAAGTCACACCATTTTGAGCGTCGGGTTTGGGGGGGAGAGGGGGGAGAAATCGG